>NW_004955408.1:33713732-33715515 GCF_000276665.1 Chinchilla lanigera
AAAGGAAAGCCTATCAGAATCATGGCAGACTTCTCAACACAAACCGTCAAGGCAAGAAGAGCTTGGAGTGAAGTACTTCAGGTACTGAAAGAAAACAACTTCCAACCCAGACTGATGTACCCTGCAAAGCTATCTTTCAAATTTAGTGGAGAAATAAATTATTTTCAGGATAAAGAACAACTGAAGAAATTTAGAAGTGCCAAACCAATCCTACAAAAATTACTAAAAGATATTCTAGAAAGAGATAAAACAGACTGCAACTTCAAGAACAACAACAGAAAGGAATCACCAAGCAGGGGAAGCGTTAAACAGAGGGAAAAAGGAGGATCCAACAGTAGTCTCAATGCACCAACCAAAAGAAGCAGACTTGCAAAACAGATTAGGAAACAAAACCCAACTATATGCTGTATACAAGAAAAACATTTAACTCAAAAGGAAATTCAAAGACTGAAGATTAAAGGATGGAAAACAGTACTCGATGCAATAAGAACCCAGAAAAAAAGTAGGTGTAGCTATTCTGTTTGCAGACAATGTGAACTTCAAACCAAGAACAATCAAAAGATATAAAGAAGGTTACTATATACTTGTAAAGGGGAAGCTTCAAGAGGAAGAGATAACAATCATAAACATCTATGCACCAAATATAAGAGTACCCACCTATATAAGACAAATTCTAACAGACATGAATAATGATATAAGTAGCAACACAATCATAACAAGGGACTTTAACACACCACTGTCACAAAGAGATAGATCAACTAGACAAAAATTGGGAAAGAAAGAACAGAACTTAATGAAACGTGTGAACATATGGACTTAGTAGACCTTTACAGTGTTCCACCCAACAGCATCAGAATACACATTCTTCTCAGCTGCACATGGGACATTCTCTAAAATAGACCATATCCAGTACATGGAACATGTAAATGCAAAGGAATTGAAATTATCTCATGTATACTATCAGACCATAGTGCAATAAAATTAGAAATTAATGACAAATGAAAACACAGAAACTCCATAAACAGTTGGAAATTAAATACCATCCTCCTGAACAACCAATGGGTCACAGATGAAATCAAGGAAGAGATTAAACACTATCTACAAACAAACAAAAATGGAGATACAACATACAGGAACCTGCGGGATGCAATGAAAGCAGTCCTCAGAGGGAAGTTTAGAGCAGTGAACTCCCACCTCAGGAAAACAGAACAAGCACAAATAAACAATCTTATGCTGCACCTCAAGTTCCTAGAAAAAGAAGAGCAAGTCAGACTCAGAGCCCAAAGAAGACAGCATATTAAAAAGCTCAGAACAGAAATTAACGCAATGGAGACTAAAAAAAAAATACAAAGAATTAATGAATCAAAGAATTGGTTCTTGGAAAGAATAAATAAAATAGATAAATCCCTAGCCAACCTTACCAAAAAAGGGAAGAAAAAACTGAAATACATGCAATACGGAATGAAAGTGGTGAAATCACTACAGATCCTGAAGAAATTCAGAAGATCATCAATACCTACTTTGAAAATCTTTACTCTCATAGGATGGAAAACACAGAGGAGATGGACAGATTTCTAGATACATGTGAATTACCAAAGCTGAATGAAGAAGCCATAAAAATCCTGAATAATTCAATATCAGCTAGTGAAGTTGAGAATGTAATTAAAAACTTGCCAGTGAAGAAAACCCCAGGTCCTGATGGATTCACAACTGAATTCTACAAGCAATTTAGGGAAGATTTAACACCAATTCTTCTCACTCTTTAATGAAATTGAAAGGGAAG
>NW_004955408.1:33719191-33744539 GCF_000276665.1 Chinchilla lanigera
ATCAAAGCCATCTATGATAAACCAACAGCTAACATCATACTAAATGGTCAAAAATTGAAAGTTTTCACTTTAAAATAAGGAACAAGACAAGGATGTCCACTGTTATCATTCCTATTCAATATAGTTCTGGAAATATTGGCTAGAGCAAGTAGACAAGAGAGAGAAATAAAGGAATAAAGATAGGAAAGGAAGAAGTGAAAATGTCATTATTCACAGATGACATGATAGTCTACATAGAAGACCCCAAAAACTCCACTAAAAGGCTCATGGATTTAATAATTCAGTAGCATAGATGGATACCAAATCAATACTTAAAAGTCAATGGCTTTCCTATACACAAGTAACAAACAGACTGAGAGAGAAATTAGGGAAACCACACCTTTCCCAATAGCATCTAAAAAGATGAAATACTTAGGAATCAATCTAATAAAAGAAGTAAAAGATCTATACAGTGAAAATTATAGTACTCTGAAAAAGGAGATCACAGAGGATATCAGAGAATGGAAAGATATTCCTTGCTTATGGATAGGAAGAACCAACATTTTGAAAATAGTCATACTTGCAAAATTGTTGTACAGATTCAACGCTATCCCAATTAAAATCCCATTAGGGTACCTCACAGATCTAGAGAAAACACTCCTAAAGTTCATCTGGAACCAGAAGAGGCCTAGAATAGCAAAAGCAATCTTGGGAAACAAAGGAAAGGCAGGAGGCATCACAATTCCTGACTTAAAATTATATTACAAAGCTGCTGTGTTAAAATCAGCATGGTACTGGCAGAAAACCAGACTTGAAGATCAGTGGAACAGATTAGAAGATACAGATACAACTACAAACACACTCAGTTACCTGATCTTCCACAAAGGGGCCAAACATTTTCAATGGAAAGAAGATAGCCTCTTTAGTAAATGGTGCTGGAAGAACTGGCTTTTCACATACCAAAGACTTAAACTAGACTCATGTCTTTCACCATGCACTAAATCAAAGTCAAAGTGGATCAAAGATCTAAATATTAAAACAGAAACACTAAATTTATTGGAAGAGAAAGTAGGTAAAAATCTTGATGACATTGGGGTAGGCGGAGCTTTCATGAACAAAAACCAAACTGCACGGGAAATACTTCAAAGAATAAACTCATACTTTTGAAAAGTTTTTGCACATCTACAGAAATCACCAATAAAGTGAAAAGAAAATCCACGAATTGGGAAAAAATTCAGCCAACTGCCCCTCAGACAAAGGAATTCTATCTAGAACATATAAAGAATTTTAAAAAGCAAAGCCTCCCAAATTCAAAGACCCAATCTAAAAATGGGCATCTGAGATGAATACACACTTCTCTAATGAAGAGATACTAATGGTGAATAAATACATGAAAAAAATGTTCAACGTCATTAGTCATTGGAGAAATGCAAATTAAAACAGCACTGAGATTCCATTTCACCCCAGAAAGAATGGCTATCATCAAGAAATCAACCAATAACAAATGCTGGAGAGGCTGTGGGGAGAAAGGAACCCTACTCCACTGCTGGTGGGGTGTAGATTGGTGAAACCACTGTGGAAATCAATTTGGAGATTCCTCACAAGACTAGGATTGGAAGTCCCATTTAATCCAGCTATTCTCCTTCTGGGTATTTTTCCAGAAGAATTAAAGACATCATACCACAGTGATATATGTGCACCCATGTTTATAGCAGCACAATTTTTTATGGCTAAATCTTGGAAACAACCCATATGCCCATTCACTGAGGAATGGATAAAAAAGTTGTGGTATTTTTATGCAATGGAGTATTACACAGCTATTGAAAAAGATACACAGCTTTTGTAGGTAAATGGATGCAACTAGAGACCATACTCATAAGTGAAATAAATTGGACCCACATGTGTAAACATCATAGTGTCTCCTTGGTGTAGAAACCTGAGAGACTAGGTAAAACTCAAAACGTACAATAGATGACAGGAAAGGGAAAGAAATTGCTCAAAGGAAGGAATGACAGGGATGAGGGAAAGAAGAAAAAAGAAAGAAGGAAGGCAAATCACAAATATACATATATGATTAGCTGCGATGACTGTATTGCTGTTGTGTATTGATGGTGTATTGAAATGAACAGTAAATGCTCACAATTTTTTATGTTCTGATGGACTTTGCATGCTTGTGTCTGGTGGTCTGAGCAACTGATTTGAAAGGTAACTATATGCAATGGAATTACAATGGTGAACTCCTACCATCTTGCCTAATGAATCTCTCTAATATCTCTACTGTTTTATTGAAGAATTATTTTCTTAATCTATTTAATTGTTTGATTGAACAGTCTTTCATTCTTACATCTGATAATCTGAGCAATGTAGTTGAGGATAACGGTATGCAATGTAACAACCACTGTTGATTTGCATTAATTTGTCTTGAGACCCTGTGTCACTTTGTTTTTGTTTTGATTTGTTTATGTTCGTGATAGTGGTATGCTGCTACTGTTCTATTTTTTTGTTTGTTTGTTTCTCATGTACTACTCCATTTAAAATTAAAAAAAAAGAAAATATGAAGCTATGCATGTGTCTGTGGTCTCAGTGTTCCACTGGATGATGTGTTATTCAGAGGAGATCCAGAAACGTACATCAGATGCCTCTCACTGTAGAGGCATCTCTGTCAGAGTTTCAATTAACTGCAACTTGATCGGCACTTCAAACTTTTGAATAGCCTAGCATGTCAAAGTGAGTTTTCAACTGGCAAGATAGGGGCTAATTTGTTCACATGTTGAAGGTTAAAAATGGTCTCTGATGGTTGAAATTAAGCATACTCCAACTAGGTGCACTGGTTGAAATATTTTGGAGATACTTTACTCTTGTGTCACCAGAGTATGCTTAATTTTCTGTGGGGAATAACACCCACGGCTTTATCCCTAAAAAGCCTGTGTCCAGTCATTCGAAGAGGATTTCTGTTTGCCTGGTGCTAACTGTATGGGTAACAGTGTTCAGTCTCTCAAATATTACCCAAATATTCAATACACACATATCTCCTTTGAGTAAATGCTTATGTACAATTGGATCATGTGAAAGGACAGAACACTGCAACTTCATATAGTCTAAGAGTTTCCTGAAATTTTATGTCTGTTTATTATTTAATATTGATTTAATAAATATCCATGTGGCCCAAACATAGTGATATTAAAATATAGTACTGAGCTTGGAATGGAATAGTTAATTTTACGCAGCCTAAATATGTAGGAGACTACATCAAAATAAGCTAGGAAGTATCATGACAAATTTGATTTAGGCCAATGCACGGCTTAAAATTTTATATACTGTTCCACCAAAAAACTGATCCAGAGCATCAATATATTTCCTATTAAAGTTGCTAAACTTGAAATATACATAATTCTTTGAGAATCTTAGAAAAATTTCAGGATACCTAGAAGTTGAGCAATGATACTATCAGTAATCAGGTGAAAATAAAGCTGTGTCTAGAGTTTTTTTAAAGTAAGAATACTCTAGGAGAATTTTTATATTCAGCTAGATTATCATTTAGAAATCAAGCAGAAAGACATACATGTTAATAATCAGTGAAATAGTTATCACAGTCTGAGAGACAGAAAACATGATTTCCTGGTGACCTAGAGGGAGGAAAACAAGACTGATTTAAGAATTGGAAAGCCATTGTATGAAAAGACTGGTATTGAGTATTGAATCTGTTTAATTTTATATCTATTACTAAAACCAGTTATAATTATGGTAGTGGGACTTAGTTTAAAACATTATGAACACTGAAAGAAAAGTGGAATTGCAGGTTGGAACAAATATCCATGGAAGTTTTAATTAAAATTATACAAAGGATAAACTAAGAGATAATGCTATATTACATAGAAACATTTCTTTGACAAATACATGCACAAATTAAAAATAATGTAGAAATCTGTGAAACAAAACATAAGAGAGTAGCCAGAGTAAATTTAACTATGTTATTGCCATCATCTTTTCTTCCAAGAAACTAATGGACATTATATTACTTCTTAAGAAAGAAGGCTTAACTATATTCTTTTTTAATAAATAAAAGTTTTAATTGGAAGGTAAGATAAAAATGGAAAACACTTTGGCTTGAGGAGCTGAAGGGGGCACAGTTCTGACAAAGAAAATCAAACTGAGCTATTAACAAAGGAAAAGGGACCAGTTTTAGAGGATGCTGTGTTGGGCTAGGGTCTAGTTCATCTATTTTTAAAACAACAAATGTAGTTACTTCTGCTCCAGAAAATAATAAAACGAGAGAAAAAGATTAAGAGAGGTTAAAACAAAAAATACAGAAATCCTAAAATACCACATAAGATGGAAAAGGAAGATAGAAGTTGTTTATTATAATAACATAATAAAGAAATGGATTAAACTCATCGATTAAAAGCCTTTCCTATTGGTTAAAGAATAAGACCTGAAAATGTCATAAAATTTTAGCAAAGAAAGAAGAAAATTCACACAGCCAATGTGATCTAGAACAAAAAAGAGTATTATGTTACCACAGTTAAACTCAGGATGAATAATAAATGATGCGGATGGGCCAGATATTCAGCTCATAATAGCTATAACTATACATATTAAATATCTATCAAGTATCATAGTACAAAAATAAAGAAAAAGTACGGTTTTCTGAAACTGGTCTTGAGGTAGCCAGTATTCATAACTACCTTCTTCCATTAACTAATCAAGAATTCTCTTTTCCATTAGCAAGCAATTGAGCTGTTTGTGGATTTTTTTTTTTTTTTAAAACTTGGTAGAGAAACCAGATCTTCATTCTTAAAGTATCTGGACCACTAGTAGTCCAGCCTGGATTGAGTTGGTGTAGTTTTTCATTGACCTTAACTACAGAACATGGTAATACAGTTGTGTCAATTAATGCCATGCATATATTCTGGGAAATGCATCATTAGGGTACTTTGTCATTGTGCAAATATCAGAGATTGTGCTATACAAACTCAAATGGTTTAGGTCAGTGGTAGCAAACCTACAGCATGTGTGCCACGGTAAGCTGTTTGCATTACTGGAAGCTTTAAAAGGTCTGCCATCACGGGTCTAGGTCAATCATTATACAAGGCACCATGATGACACCAAGTGGTAAGCATCAGATTTAATAGGTTGCTGTATAATATGGCATAGAATGTTACAGTTACCTTTTTAATAAATAGTAGTACTTTCTAAAATAATGAGAAACAGTGTAATAAATATATATCCTAGTAACATAATTGTTTATTACCAATAGTAGTATATACTATTAATAATTATACATGTTATACGTTTATATCACTGACAGACTGCAGGTTTGTTTACACCAGTGTCACAAATGTGTGAGTAACACAATGTGCAACAGTGCAGTGACTGTTTCATCACCAGGTGACAGGAATTTTTTAGCTCCATTATCATCTTACGTGATCACCATGTGTATGTGAGCCATAGTCGAACAAAACTTCATTATGTGGTGCATGACTATACTAAACATCCTAAGGGAGCTCCTGTAATTTACACATACCCATTCTTTCCTTTTCTGTAAAGCAGTAGTCCAATATCTTCCTGGTGGTCAGAATCAATAATCACTGCTGCTGACACAGTGTTTCCTTTCTTTGTCTGCCAACTCAGAAGACTTAAGAGCCCAAATGTGGCCAACTGGTTTCCATGTCAGTGGTTTCTCCTGGTGGAAGCATTCCTCTTTCTGGAACTAAGACCTGTAGGCCAGCAGAGCATACAGTCACTGGAGCAGGAAACAGTATTTTGGTTTCTTCTTTCATTTTTATTTATTATATTTTAAAGATAAAAGAACAAAAAGATATTAGCAAACACTCACATTTACAAAATAACACAAGAACAATTCAAACAATACAGAATCTCAGACAAGGTGACAGGAGATTAACAATGGTTATTGTATTATATACTGATATCTTCAAATTGGTTACTCAGGTAAACAAATATAGACATGTAAGATTGATCAAACAGTTAAACATTAACTGTTCCTTTCAATAAAGCAATAGAAGTCAGTAGTACAGCTATGTTAGCTATCCTGTGTATACATATGTACATAATTTCCCCTTCTTTTTTCTTTTCCCTCATCCCAGTTATTTACTTTGAGCAGTTTCCTTAACTTACACAATATCTATCTTTCCTCCTAGTTTTTATTCACTCTTTCAGGTTCTTACACTAGTGAGACTATGGTGTCTACACATGTGGGTCTGATTTATTTCATTAATGAATATGATCTCTAGTTGTGTCCATTTACCTATAAAAGCCTTCAGTTTATCTTTTTTATAGCTGAGTAATACTCCACTGTATAAAAATTCTACAACATTTTTATCCATTCCTCAGTGGGTGGGCATTTGTGTTGCTTCCATGATTTAGCTATTACAAATTGTGCTGCTATAAACATAGGTGTACATATATTGCTGTGATATGTTTTCAGTTCTTCTGGGAAAATACTGAGAAGGGAAATAGCTGGGATGAATGGGACTTCTAGTCCTAGTTTACTGAGGAATCTCCAAACTGACTTCCACAGTAGTTTCACCAGACTACACTCCCACCAGCAGTGGGGAAGTGTTCCTTTTTCTCCACAGCCTCCCCAGTATTGGTTGATTTCTTAATGATAGCCATTTGGAGTGAGATGGAATCTTAGTGTTATTTTAATTTGCATTTCATGAATGACTGATGAAGTTGAACATTTTCTCATGTATGTATTTTCCATTTGTATTTCTTTATCTGAGAAGTGTGTATTCATCTCAGATGCCCATTTTTGGATTGGGTCTTTGAATTTGCTGATATCAATTAATGAGTTTGAAAATGTGATTAAAAACTTACCAACAAAGAAAAGCCCAGGTCCTGATGGATTCACAGTGGAATTCTACAAGAAATTCAGAGAAGAATTAATGCCAATACTTCTCAAACTCTTCAATGAAATTGAAAAGGAGGCAATTCTGCCTAACACATTTCTGGAGGCAAGCATAATACTGATCACAAAACCAGAGAAAGTCCCAAATAAGAAAGAGAACTACAGACCAATCTCTCTAATGAACATAGATGCAAAGATACTCAATAAAATACTAGAATGCAGCAAATCATCAAGAAAATCATACAGCATGATCAAATAGGATTCATCCCAGGAATGCAGGGATGATCATTCAGTATATGCAAATCAATAAATGTAATACATCCTATCAATAAAGCTAAAGACAAAAACCACATGATAATCTCAGTAAATGCAGAAAAACCTTTTGACAAAGTCCAACATTCATTCATGATAAAAAGCCTATGAACATCGGAATAGATGGTCTTTACCTCAATCTGATCAAAGCCATGTATGACAAACCAAGAGCCAACATCATACTAAATTGACAAAAACTGAAGGCTTTCTCTTTGGTTTCTTTTGGATCCAGGAATCTCCAGCCCCAGGAAGCAGAATTTTGCTAGTGAACAATGAAGTGGGTGAAGAATGTTGCCATTCCCACTTCACACAATGGCAGAAGAATACACATGTTCTAAGCAGTATTGGGAACAGTCTCCAGGAGAGTTATGCCAGGCCACAAAACAAACCTTAACAAATTTAAAAAGTAAAAATCATTTCAAGATTTTTTTCCTGACTAAAATAGTGTAAAAGTAGAAATTAATATTAGGAGGACCTTTGGAAATTACACAAATACATGAGAATTAAACAAAATGGTCTTAGACAACCAGTAGGTCAATGATGGAATTAACGGAAAAATTTTTAAAAATTTCAGGGACAAATGTAAGTGGAAACACAGTTTTCTAAAACTTAAGGAATGCAATAAGGGGGAAAATTTATAGCAAGAAAAGCCTGCATCAGAAATGAAGAAAGGGATCTTCTCATGGATGGTCTTGGAGGGTTGCATGACCAGCAAAGATGTGGGAGGTCCACATACCTTCTCCCATACCTTGAGTTACACATCTCTTCATCTGTATCCTTTTGAATATCCTTTCTAAGAAACAAGTAAGCATAAAGTCCAAAATCTCAAAAGGTTTCAAATAAATTAATGTTGTACCTCAAGAAACTAGGAAAACAAGAATAAACCAAATCTAAAATTATTAGAAGAAAGTAAAAATAAAGACTGAGGCAGAAATGAATGAAATAGACTGGAAAAAAATCAATGCTAGGTAGCTGAAATAAAGAATTAGCCTTTTGAAAAGAAAAATTGACCAACCTTTAGCTAGATGATAAAAATTACAAGTAATATCAGAGATGAAGAAAAAGTGGCATTGCAATGATATCACAGAACTAAATAGAATCATAAACTATTATGAACAATTATACACTAAAAAATTTGGTAGTCTTGAAGAAACAGATATATTCCTGGCAACATGCAACTTACTCATATTGAATTATGAAGAAATAGAAAATCTAAACAGACTAATAATGAGTAGGAAGTTAAATCAGTAATAAAAAGTCTTCTATGAAAGAAAAGTCCAGGACTTTGTGACTTTACTACTGAATACTATCACATATTCAAAGAAAATTACTTAATACCAAGTCTTTTCTTAAACTATTCCAGAAAACTGAAAAAGAGAATACTTAGTGCTTTTCCTATAGACTTGAAATGCCATTTATTTTGTATATTTAGTTCCTATGTATTCTCTGTTTGTTTTATTAATATTTTGTCACTTTACCAATATTATGGTTTTAATTTTTACAGGTTAACAGTATATTTTCATAATTGATAGAAATAATCATGTCTTGTTCACATAGTTTTTCTTTCAAAACAATCCCTTGACAACTTGCAAATTTTCGTTAGTTGACTTTTATAAAAATTTTCTCCATTTTCTCACAAAATACAGGTACTGAAAATAGAGGTTTTAATTGTACATTACAGTGAGTGTTTAGATTATAACTTGGGGAATTTATTATTTTCACAATAATGAATTTTGTCACTTAGCAATCTGGTTCAGGCATTCTTAGGTATATGCATATTTATGAGAATTCAACTTATTGAAGTATTTTCACCTGATAATCCAATTTTGGCTTGTGAAATGCTTCTTTTCATCTGTGAAGAATAATTAGATTTTGTGCATTTGTGGAGGGCTGAGCCTCTCTAGATGGGAGCTACCCTCTGGTTATCATTATGGATACATCTGGCCCCTGTTGTGTTAAGTTTTTCTCCCAAAGTGCTAGTGGCTTATGTTCACCATTTCCATTTTTTTTTAACACTATCTTCTTTTTTATTTTTGTGTTTGAAGGGTTTTAGCAGTACAGTACAATTGTATAAACACTGAGTACCTATGAATGCTTTGGTTACTATTGAAGTAATTTTATTCAATGTATTTCATTGTCAGTTGCAAACATTGACTTAAGAATTTGCCTATGAGAGTTTTTCAGAAATGAATCTTTCTCCTGAAGTAGAGGAAGACTATCTCTCTGCAGTTTTAGGTTATATTGTATATGATTATTTGAATCTTATGGGTCTTCTTACATAGGTGTTTGTGTTCAATTTATTATTGGTTTGTTCTGCTTTATTTTCATTGAGAGCATTTTTAAGGGTATGGTGGTTGCAAATTGGATATGAATGTGATGGGCCTGGGCTCAAAGCTTATCCTTCTCCCTTGCTCATTCCCTCTGTCTCTATCTCTCTGTTTCTGTTTCTCTCTCTCTGAAAGTTACACTTAGTTTTGTTTGTCTAATTTTTTTTTTTTTTTTTTTTTTTACAAAGAAAGGAAAAGTCATTGAGTCAGGAGTTTAGAGACTTTTCCACATGAACTTTAAAGACCTGGAGAGCTTGGAGTGAATGTTTCTAGCCCTGAAAGAAAACAGCTTCCAATCCACACTAATATATCCTGCAAAGCTATCTTTCAAAAGCGATGGAGAAGTAGGATACTTCACAACAAAAATATATTACAAAATTTGTGAACACAAAACCTGTACTCCAAAATATCTCAGACAAAGGCAATGAATCCAACAAGCCAAAAAATCAGACAGAATCAACACACCAAGCAAAGGGAGTAAACAAAAAGGGGAAATAAATGAATCAAAAGTAGAAAGAGTATAATACCAGGGATGTGCCAATATCTTTCATTAATAATTATCAATGTAAGGGGCCTCAACTCCCGATTTAAAAGACACAGATTGTCAGATTGGATCAAAATAGACTTCAATAGTTTGTTGCTTTCAAGATACTTGTCTAATCCCAAATGAATCTCATAGGCTAAATTCAAAGGTTTGAAAACAATATTCCATGCACCAGGACTCAGGGGTATCAATTTTATCCTCAGACAAAGTAAATTTAAAGCTAAACTTATCAGAAGAGGCAAAGAAGGTTGCATAAGTTAAAGGAATAATTCAACAAGAAGAGATAACAATTGTAAATGTAAATGTACAAATATCATTGTATTCAACTTCATAAAAACATTACTGGGTATAAAAAATCAAATGAACACCACCGCAATCATAGTGGGTAACTGCAATACCCCACTTTCTCAAATAGACAGATCAAATAAGCAAAAATTTAACAGAAAATCAGATATGAACCAAACCTTTGAACAAATGGATCTAAAGTAGATATCCAGAGTGTCCTATTCTACTACAACAGAATATACATCCTTCTTGACAGCATACAGAACTATCTCCAAAATAGGCCATATACTAGTCCATAAAGTCTGCTTAAATAAATGCAAAAGAATAAAAATCATCCCATGTATACAATAAGGTCATAGTGCACTGAAACTGTGCCAAAGAAACCACAGATATTTTGCAAAAACCTGGACATATTCCTGAACACTCAGTGGTTCCCAGTGAAATCAGGGAAAAAATTAAACATTTCCAAGACTCAAACAATGATGCCATTAAAACATAATAGAGCCTATGAGACTCAACGAAAGCAGTCCAATGGGAGATGTTTGGATACTCACATTAGAAAACCAGAATAAGCTCAAATTAATAACCAAACAATGCACCTCATGATATCAGAAAAACAAGAACAGTCCAAACCCACACTTAGTATCGAAAGGAGATCATAAAGATCAGGGTGAAAATTAATAAAATCAAGACAAAAAACAATAAAAAGAATCAACTAATTGAAGACTGGCTTTTTTAAGCAAAGCAGATGAACCCTTACCTGAACTTGCCAAAGAAGAGGGGGAAAGATCAAAATCAATGCAATTAGAAATGAAAAAGACAAAATCACAATGGATACCTTTGAAATCCAGAGTATCATTAACAATTATAAAATATTAACAACAAAATAGAGAATCTTGAAGAAATAAACAGATTCCTAGATACATATGAATTATCTGAATGGATCCAAGAGGCAGAATAGGACCCAAATAAAGTAAAAAACTATATGGCAATGTTTGTAGTGAACACAGACATAAAAATCCTCAAAAGTATACTGAAGAATAGCATGCAACAAATTATGAAAAAGATCATACACCATGACCAAGTAAGCTTTAACCCAGGGGTTCAAGGATGGTTCAACATACACAAATCAATATGTGTGATATACTACATAAACACAAGCAAGGACAGAAAACACAACATCATCTGAATAAATTCAGAAAAACTTTTGATAAAAATCCAATATCCATTGATGATAAAAATAAACAAAGGCAGAGAAGGACTTTATCTCAATCTGATAAAACCTATTTATGAAAAACCTACTGCCAACATTATATTAAAGAGGGGGAAAAGCTGACAAAACTTTCCCTCTAAAACTGGAGCAGAACAAGGATGTCCATGATCACTATTCCTGTTAAATACAGTACTCCAAACGTTAGCCAGAGCAATCAGACAGAGAAATGAAAGAGATACGTATGAGAAAGAAAGAAGTCAAAATAGTTTCAAATAAATTATTTTCCCTAATATGTCATCTCTGTACTAGAACCCATACTATTTCTATTTTCCTGCTGTTGGCCTTCTCAGAGTTATAAAACACACTACAATGATAAAAAAGTCAAACCTCCTAAAGTAATGCTACCACTGTGGGAGGAACTTTCACCAGACAGCTATGAGGTCAGCTGGAGGAGATCTGAGTTCTTTTTGTGGCTCTGAGCAAAGAGATGTTGTAAAAAGTCACACAGTTAATAATTTGGATGCAGCTATTTGACTGTAGTGACCCGGTCTTTTACCTCTGTCCCACATTGCTAAGCATTTATTTTTAATTAATCCATTCTTTCAGTTTTTTGTGCCCACTCTGTGCTAACAGCCTTATGGAGGAAGTAGAAAAAATAAATAATATCACTGAGCATTTATCTCAAAGCAGAGATTTTTTAAGGTATGGAAGTTGGGAAGTAAACTAATCAGCAAGATAAACAACCCAAACCAAAACCAAAAGTATATAGTGATAAGATGAAGGTAGATACATGATTTATGGAAATGTAATGTAGAATATTGTCTAATTCAGACTCATAAGAAGAGATGAGTCAAGCCTCTGGAATTTTGAAAACATGACTTGGTTTCAGAATAAATAAGGCAATACCTTGGCATCTTGTAGGAGCTCACCAAAGCTCTGAAGGGAGAGAATAGAAGCTTCAGAGAGGCACAGGTGATACAAGTAGTAGATAGGGCAGATCTTGGCCTGAAAGAGGTACTTATACATGGGGCTGCTATTATTGTCCCCATACCTACCACAAAGCAAGTAAACTACTTACAAAGTAAGTAGATTGTAAAATAGAATTAATATTTTGTCTCAAACTTGCTAAGTCTTCCTGAGTTCTTATAACAGCTTTATATCCCTAAGTATTGGACGCCCTAGCAGACATTTCTGCAGACATCCTTTACATTTTATCAGCTGGTGACAGTGGTGTTCATTGATTAACAAAGCAGGGTCTTGGCTTGGAATATATGGCATGTTCAAATTAGTATAATTAAGCAGCTGTTATAGCTTATATCTGGATGTCCCCTCAAAGACAGATGTGGTCCTCAGTGGAACTTTTCAGATGTGGCTGGATCTAGAGTGTGTGATGCTGGGGTTAAGGATTTGATGCTGACATTGATTTATGCTTGATACTAGTATTAAGGTTACTCCAACCTGAGTGTGAGTGGTACCCAGCCTGGATAGAATATAATGGACAGAAAGAAGGCTACTGTTGTCACTGATTTTTACTTGCTGCTTTTCTAGTTTGCTGCTTGCTGCCTTTTTGTCTTCTGCCTCCCATGAGCTGTTTCTCCTCTGCAATGCCCCACTGCCATGTGCCACCCTGCCTTGGAGCCATACAACTTTGAACTAAAACCTCTACAAAATATGAGCTACAATAAACTTTTTCCTAAAAGTGTTTAAAAGAACTTTTGGTGTTGAATATTTTGTCTCTGCAATGAGAAAAGTAACTAAGACAGCAGGATTTACAAAGGATACATTTACAAAACATGGGAGGGAGTAGAAAAAATTATGAGAATAATTTTTTTCTAGCTAGTGACAGTGGGGCTGTTGCTACCTCTAGGACTTGAAGAAAAAGAGAAAGAAATTGTCATTGAAATGAGAAGAGAGTCATATATACATAGAGGGCCAACTTGAGATATATTTTGACCTTTAGTTCTATTCCAGAGAGGGAAAGCATGAAAATTAGTATTCAACCTCACCTTTCCTCTTTGTTTATCATTTTTAATATATGAAAAATTATATTGTGTACTTGAGAGATCTGCAAAAATACATAGGCGTGTGATTCAGGAGTTTACAATTCTGCAAATATCAAAAGCACTTCAGATTAATAAGCTTAGCAAATTTAGGTATTCTATGCAAATTCATTGAGTGAAGGTACATATTCTATTCTCTTACATTTTCCACTGCATTATGTCATTTTGTAGTGGAACTCTGCCAAGCCTAGTCAGAAGCTGGGAGCAAGGAAGCTCATTGATACAGGGTGATAATTCAGCCCCCTGGAGCAGAAGTGCTAGAGAAGGATGGAAAGAAGATGTGAAGGACAAACAAGATATGCATGTTGGGAGGAATTCCCAACAGGATGTTTTGTGGGTATTGTTTACATCTTTGCTGTCCACGCTCACATAGATTTAAATCAAAGACAAAGAGATAAACAAAACAAAATAACAACAACAACCATAGACTGAACCTTGGAAGTCATGAGTCAAGTAAACCTTTCCTCCCATAAGTTGTAGATGTCATGTATTTTGAGGATGGCAAACATCCTCTTTAAGGCTTCTTTGGAGAATGATACAATTGGACTAAATCTAACTCAACTCAGTTGGTAAGAGACATGAGTCAGCATGCTAGACATTAGGCCAAAGAGGAAGAGACCAAGTTAACCTTATTAGATCAGTTAGGAGTGAACAGTTGGATTACAGTTGTGTGATAAAATTGTTCAAATGAATTCTCACTCTGAAGCTTTAGGTCTTATGTGTGAGGCTGGAGCTGCTCTAGATGAGCTGGGCATGGGATGGGGGAAAAAGAATATTGCAGTCTGAAGTTTTACTCTTCCTGGGACAAAATACATGACATCTACAACTTATGGGAGGAAAGGTTTACTTGGCTCATGATTTTCAAGGTTCAGTCTATGGTTGGCTGGTTCCCTTACAGAAAAATCATGGCAGAAGGGTGTAGTGGAGAAAAGCTGCTCACTTTGTAGCAGCTGGGGAAGAGAACACGAGGTAAGAATGCCAGAGAGAGACATACAAGGTGCATCTGAATAATACAGTGAATGTTTAAATTTAAAAAGTTTATTACAGTAAGAGACACATTGATATTACTCTCCCTCACTTTGAAAACCTACCCCATCATTTTTGCCACTTTCTAAAGAAGTTCTAGAAGTGCTCTTTCATGTGGCTGCCTTGATGTTTTCAGTGCATTAGAGACATTTGTCTTTCAGAGTTATTTGGACTTTGAGGAAGATCCAGAAGTTGCAAGGTGCTGGATCCAGGGAATAAGGTAGACGAAGTCATGCTATAATATTTTATGTACCTGCTTTCCATTAGATGGCAGGTGCACAGCAGGATTCACAATATTTTTATCATGTCTCATAAAGACACCCAAAGGAGGACTTCCAGAGCTGATTCAGAAAATGACAAGAACAATGGAATAAGTGTATTCAAATTGAGAAGGAGTATTTTCAGGGGGATTAATGGCAAAGTGTCTTTTAATGTAGTAAACTTTAAAAAAATTTAAACATATTCATTACTTAGTTTGACCATACCTGGTGCCTTCCAAAAGTGTGCCATCGTGACCTCCCTCCTTCAACTAGGCACCTCCTAACAGCACATTCCAATATGAACATTGGTGGATTAGCAATAGTTTGTATAACAGTCCTATAATCCAATTACCTCTCCAGGTACCTCTTAATTTACTCAAGTCGACAATTAATATTAACTGACACATGAGGCCTCCAGGAACTTTTGACCAGAGCTGGTCCTTCACAAATTTTTTTCCTGCTCCCATTGAAATCAAGATTCAGTGAAAAGAAATGTATCGGTCATTGTTTACTAGAGGAATGGATACAGTACAAGATATGCAAATATATAAGAATTTACAAGATTGGCTTACAATGGCCACCCACAGAATCCAATGTTGAAGGATGGAGATGGTGTGCACACTGGAGGTCTGAAGGATCCAGTTAAAGGGAGCTCTTTACAATGTCCTGTGTGAGTTGTATCAGGACGTTGAGGGATCTGCAATGGAAAGCTGAAGAATTTATGCTGGAAAGCTGATGAGTCTTCACTGGAAGCCAGGAGATGATGTCCAAGGTGAAGGCAAAGACTGCAGCTCCTCCAAAGAAACAGATGCAGATCCATCCTTCTTCATTTCCCTTTTATACTACTCAGGTGACAAGCTGCCCTATGGTGGGGCTTCCACAGCCAATTTAGTTGAGCTTCTCCTACTCAAGTTGACACAATCAATCAAACATCACAAGAAGTCTTTTTCTTTTCTTTTCTGTAAGCATTTATGTACTTTAGTTGTTTAATTTTAAAGAACAAAAACACTAAAAACAATGATACAAAATTTCAAAACAAGATTGTAGGAGAGTAACAATGATTAGTACATTGTATATTGTTGTCTTCAAATTAGTTGCTCAGATTACAAGATATAAGCATAAAACACTGATCAAATGATATAAGCACAAACCTTTCTTTCACATGAACTAATAACATACTGTATACTTTTCTTTTTCCCTTCCTTTTTCCTCCATCCCCATCCCAGTATCTCTTTCCTTTTGAAAAGTTTCTTCCCTTTTCCCAATATCTATTATACATTTTGGCTTGTATTTACTCTTTCAGTTCCTTACACTAGACAGTACGATGTTTATACATGGGAGACTGATTTATTTCATTTATAAGTATGGTTTTGAGTTGCATCCATTTACCTATCAAAGTCTTAAGTTTATCCTTCTTTATGGCTGAATATTATTCCATTGTATAAAAAGACCACATCTTCTCTATCCATTCCTCAGTTGATGGACATTTGGGTTGTTTCCAAGATTTAGTTATTACAAATTCTGCTGCTATAAACATGGATGCACATATATCTCTGTGGTATGATGTTTTTAATTCTTCTGGGAAAATACCCAGATGGGGAATAGCTGAGTAGAATGGGACCTAAAATTTTTTTTCCCACTCTGTGGGTTGTTTTTTCATTCTCTTGGTGATTTCTTTTGATGTGAGAAAGCTTTCAAATAACATGAAATCCCAGTTGTTGATTCTTTTGAGTATTTCTCATACAGTTTGGGTTTTGTTCATGAAGTATCTACCTACACCTATGACTTCGGGATTTCTACCTACTTTCTCTACTAGTAGATTCAGTATTTCTGTTTTAATATTTAGATCTTTAATCCATTTTGACTTTAGTTTAGTACATGGTGATAGACATGGGTCTAGATTTAGTCTTCAGGATGTGGAAAGCTAGTTTTTCCAGCATCATTTACTAAAGAGGCTATCTTTCTTCCAGTAAACATGCTTGGCTCCTTTGTCAAAAATAAGGTAGCTGAGTGTGTTTGTAATTGCGTCTGCATCTTATAATTTGTTTCACTGATCCTTAGGTCTGTTTTTTGCCAGTATCATACTGATTTTATCACAGTAGCTTCATACTATAATTTCAAGTCAGGAACTGTGACACATCCTGCCTTGCCTTTGTTGCCTATAGTTGCTTTTGCTATTCTAGGTCTCCTTTGGTTCCAAATGAATTTAAGGAATGTTTTCTCTATTTCTGTAAGATATGCTAATAGTATTTTGATCAGGATTGCATTAAATGTGTACCACTCTGGGAGTATGGCCTTTTTCACTCTGTTGATTCTTCCTATCCATGTGCAAATGATATCTTTCCCTTTTCTGTTATCATCTTTAATGTTTTTCAGAGTACTGTAATTTTCAATGTATAGATCTTTTACTTCCTTTGTTAGATTGATTCCTAAGTATTTCATTTTTTTGGATGCTATTGTGAAAAGTTTGGTTTCCTTAATTTTTCTGTCAGTAAACTTGTTGTTGGTGTACAGGAAGGCTATTGATTTTTGAGCACTGTCTTTGAATCCAGCTACACTACTGAATTTGGTTATTAAATCTAGGAATTTTTCAGTGGGGTTTTTGGGGTCTTCTATGTACAGTATCATGTCATCTATGAACAATGATAATTTAACTGATTCCTTTCCTAATGTTATTCTTTTCATTTCTTTCTCTTATCTAATTGCTCTGGCTAATGTTTCCAGAACTATGTTAAATAGAAGTGGTGATAGTGGATAGCCTTGTTTTGTTCCTGACTTTAGAGTGAAAGCTTTCAATTTTTGTTCATTTAGTATGATGTGGGCTGCTGGTTTGTCATAGATGGCTTTCATCAGACTAAGGTAAAACCACCTATTCCAATTTTCTGTAGGTGTTTTTTAAATCATGAATGAGTGTTGGGCTTTGACAACAGCTTCTTTTGCACCTATTGAGATGATCATATGATTCTTGTCTCTGGATATGTTGATATGGTATAATGCATTTATTGATTTGTGTATGTTGGATTATCCTTGCATTCCTGGGATGAATCCTATTTGGTCATGGTGTATAATCCTTTTGATGATTTGCTGCATTCTGTTTGTTAGTATTTTATTGAGTATTTTTAAATCTATATTCATTAGTGAGATTAGCCTGTAGTTCTCTTTGTCAGTTGGGTCTTTCTTTGGTTTTGATATCAGGGTAAAACTTCCCTCCAGGAATGAGTGTGGGGGTATCGCTTCCCTTTCAATTTCACTAAAGAGTTTGAGGAATAGTAGCATTAAATGTTCTATAAAGATCTTGTAGGATTTAGCAATGAATCCATCAGGACCTGGCCTTTTCTATGTTGCTAAGTTTTAAATTACATTTTAGATCTCATTAATTGAAATTGTGTTTTTCAGTATTTTTATATCTTCTTGATTCAGCCTTCCCAATTTATACACATCTAGGAATCTGTCCATTTCTTCTGTGTTTTCCATCCTATGAGAGTAAAGATTTTTGAAGTAGGTGCTGATGATCTTCTGAGCAACCACAAGATCTGTGGCGATTTCACCATTTTCATTCCTCAGTGCATGAATTTGAGTCTTTTCTTTCCTTTTTTGATAAGTTTGAGTAGGGGTTTACCAATTTTACTTATTCTTTTAAAGAACCAACTCTTTGATTCATTAATTCTCTGTATTGTTTTCTTAGCCTCAATTGCATTAATTTCTGCTCTGATCTTTATATTTTCCCTCTTTTGGGGACTTTTGACTTGAGCTGCTCTTATTTTTCTAGAAGCTTGAGGTGCAACATTAGGTTGTTTATTTGTGCTCATTTTGTTTTCCTGATGTGAGGATTCACTACTATCCATTGCCTTCTTAGGACTACTTTCATTATGTCCCATAAGTTTGATATGTTTTACCTGCTTTCTCATTTAGTTGTAGATATTGTTTAATTTCTTCTTTGGTTTCATCTGTGACCCATTGTTTGTCTAGGTGTTATTTAAGTTCCATGTGTTATGGAGTACAAAAGCCTTATCTCAGGTCACCTATGGAATTAGTGGATATTCTCCTGTTAAAGCCAGATGGTCTCTTGTGTTTTTCCCATCTTTCCCAGCTGCTATATCATATCCTGGACAGCTTTTCCTCTTCTTTGCTAGTATTCTGTGTGAACATCCTGTTTCTTCTATGATAGATTTACTTCCTTGGTGCTCAGCTGGAGAGCTGTCCATGCTATTTGCTCATAAACATCAGGGATATATAGATATTAGCTTCCTGGAAATTGTGGCATTCCAAATGTGCACATGTGTGTACGTGTGTGAGGTTTAATGTGAACACAACAGGCTTTGGTGTCCTTTCATCCTGATGTGGCTTGTAATTGCTACACTTTTCTTCAGGGTAATTCTTTTCATTATATTTTCCAGGTCCTGACCATAACATTATTTGTCAATTCATCATCTTAGTTTTGCCAATTTTGTCTCTGAAAGAACTGGCCATGGAATTTCCTCATACAGAACTACACAGACACTTTTCTGTGCCCCCTGAGACTTGGTGGGTGCCTTCTACACGTGGTGAATACTGCTCCTTTGTATCTTCATTCTTAAAAATGATTCTTTTTAAAAAGTAAAAGAAGTAGATGTACCCAACTTTAAGTAAAATAATGTGAAATTTTTCTCAGATTTATGTTAATCCAGCCGGCGTTCTGTAAATAAGGCATAAAAATCATTCTTTTGATGCCCTCCATCTCTGTTTACTTAAAAGAGAGTCCCTAAAAGAATTGAACTTTTAATATTTTTATTTTTCATCCTTTCTTTCCTCAGAAGAGAAGCAAAATGCCCATGATTATAACTGTAGATGACAGTAAATCTCCAGCCTCTTCTATTCATTTTAGGAAATAATTTTGTCTTGTTGTGTTAAACCTTTTATATCTTTATAAATCATATCCTTGTCAAGCTGTATACTCTGGCATTTTCCCCACTTATTTACTTATTGAACTATTTATTTATGTTTGCAGTACGAGGGATTTAATACAAGACCTTCATATGAGCTACATTTCCAATTCTCTCTCTCTCTCTCTCTCTCTCTCTCTCTCTTTCTTTCTTTCTTATTTATTTATTTATTTTTATGATTTAGCTGCAGGATGTTCTCTCGAACCCTCCTGAGTTATAGTTGTTGGATTATAGGGGTGCTATATTCATCAGTGGGTTCTTCCCTGGATGAGTTCAATAGCTGAATGTGCTGTTAGGAAGCAGGACTGATGAGAAAAGTTGGGGCACTGGGCACATTATCTGGAAAGATATATGTCCCTTTCCAACTCTATCTGCTGGCTGGATGCCGTGGGTTAAGCACTTTTTCTCCAGTGCGCCCCTCTGCCATCCTGTTCCTGCCAGCTAACCATGGACTGAAAACCTGAGCCAAAATAAACCTCTCCTTCTTTGAGTTGTGGGTGTCCAGCAATACAAATGTGACTATTTGTTATTTTGAGACAGGGTCTTGCTAAACCTTGTTAAATTTAATCTTACTAAATTGCCTGTCCTGTCTTTGGACTTGTGATCCTCCTGCCTTACCCTCCCACAGTGGTGGAAATGCAGGCTTGCATCTAGCTTTAACAAACAGTTTTGAGTGTTTATTAGATGTTAGACACTGTGCTAGGCGACAGAGATGTGACAGTACAAGGGGATATGAGACTGAATAATAAGGATACTCCCACAAATTATGAGTCAAAACTAGCTCAAGTAAGCTGTGGTGAAAAGATATAAATCCCAATGTTTCAGTGACTTAATGCAACTAAGGTTTGCTTCTCATTCATATTATAGTCTTACAATTCCACCATCATGATGTTTATTTTTTGCTTCAGCTACATAAACAGAACATAGAGAATCCCTGCTTAGTTATCACTACTTCAAAGTGAGTGATACTGTCCCTGCCAGCCAGCCCTGGTCCTCCTTCTCTTTCAACCACTGCACTGTTTTCTCTTGGAATTTCTTTGGCTGCTTTCAGACAATTTTTCAATATTGTTGGGCTGTTGCCTTTCTTCCCTTTACCATGTGTGTGACTACAGCCCTTCATTTAAATGTTTCTCACTGGGTGGATACAAAATACTTAAAACAGACTACTGAATTCCAGTAAATCAAGAAGGGGTAGAAGAGGTATATTGCACTACAGAAAAAAAAAACTTATTTATTTTGCCATTTCCAGAGTCTCTCTGTGCAGCGGATTGGCCATCTACTGACTGATTCTTGACTCTCTACAGCTACCAGATTGCTGGAGATCACTGAGCTTCCAGAATGAGAGTCTTCTTTCTCATCTCCACTTTCCTGGGTCCATTGCCCCAACCCTTTTCCTGCCTACTTGACAAAGAAGCAGTAAACAAGTCACCTCACTACAACCAACTCTCCAAACTATTTTTGCAGAGCAATGTAAGGTTAGTTAGTTGTTGACTCAACTGCATAAAGCCCTGGCCATCAAAAATGCCCTTACAATTTTGAGATGATAAATCATTTTTAAAGGTTTGAAAGGTCTCAAAGTAAATTATTAAGCAGATGTTTGGTCAAGGAACTTGAACTTTTCTTCCAGAATCAGATTTTCTATTGCTTTGAGCTAATGGAAAAATTGTTACCAAGCAAATGTGTGTGTGTGTGTGTGTGTGTGTGTGTGTGTGTGTGTGTGTACTTCCAAACTTACAGAGGTTAAATTACATTTCTCATTTTACTGATTTGTAAATCTACCTTACAATATTGCTTAGCAGAAGAGACTATGCAGACAAAAGCATATTAATAAAAAATTTCTAGAAGAAATTTGGGATGGAGGGGTTAAAAAGGATGCACTTCACTCCCAACTTTCCTCATCCATCAGTCCTCAAGTTGGATGAGTGGCACTCTGTAATATCCTTCCAGGATGTGTCTTTTTTCTTTTTTCTTTTTCTCTTTCTGTGGTACTGGGGATTGGACCCAGGGCCTCCATACTGAGTAATATCTCCAGGCCTTCAAATATTTTTTTTTAAATTCTGAGACCTCTAGTCTGGGGTTAAATTTTTTATGCCCCTACCTCAGCCTCCCAGAGTGCTGGAATTACAGATATGTGCCAACACCCCTAGCTAACTTGTACTAGTTTTGTACTTTCAGCTGTCAAACAAGACTGGTAAATACTTGTTAAATGTTATTTGTCTGGATGGGTGGAGCAATGAATGAAAGGCACTAGTGTTGCCAGAAATTTGAGAATATCCTAGGCTGGCAGTATTAGAGGGACTGCTTTTTCCTTAGCAAAATGCTGTGAGTGAGAAATGAAGTAAAGATAGGGTTCAAAGGGACAAGGTAAAGTTGCACAAAGCTGAACGTAAACTCAGTCTACAATGGACTATTGTAGATCACTTAGGCAGAGGAGGGGAAGCATGGCTCATGTTCTAAAGATCATTGTCTTTTTAAATTTTACTTTTGTAAGCTGAAGTTGAGTCATTAACAGAATGAGGGAGTAATAGTGATATTGTTTACTAGACACATGCTAATGACCAATCATCCCATGACCACTTCATTTATTCTTACATCACCTCTACACATGTACATATAGTTATTCTCATTTTACATATGGAGAAAGTGAGTTTTAGATTAATTAAGTTGCCAAGGTTTACAAGTGGAGAATGGAGTTATAATTTGAGTCCAGAGATTTCTGAATCTAGATATTGTGCTCTTAGCTCCTGTACTACACACACATAAACAAACACGTTGTACCTCTGGCACGTAATGTGGTTTGGTTATCATGTTTGCAAAAAAAGAACATAAAAGTACAGAAAGAAGGGGTTCTAGGCATTCTTGAATTGTTTCATAATGTGCTTAAGATTGCCTCGATTATTTTGGAGAATGGAGTAAGTTGTGTAATTATAACCATGCATGAGGTAAACATTTAATTCTTTCAAAAATCTGTTTTACAGATGGTGGAGCTGAGGCTGTGTTCAAACATCTGGCTAATGCCTTAAAACTAGATTCAACCCTGATTTGTCAGTCTCAAGGCCACGCGCCTGTTATAACTCCATAGGAGCTTACTGTGTAACAGCGAACATTCACTGTCAGTAGATTCATAATATTTTCTGGAAAAGAATAACACAGAGTTCATGTAACTCAATCCCTTCATGTTATACTTGGGAAAATGAGATTAGAGAAGTACATTTGATAGACTTGATCAGAAAGTTAATAAAATATTATGCTTTTTGCTCAGGGATTTTTAGCTTCATTTAGTTTTCTTTGACCACCCATATAAATTGTCACTTAAATTTCAGGTGCAGTCCTTGATGAAGGCTATGTCCACAGGTGTAGACTAACAAACAGCAGGGTGTCTTCTGCTGCCTTTGTGTTGCTTTCTGCTTCAGAGAAAGTACATCACAAAGGTCCCTGCCTTGGACTCTGACCCATTTTCTTTGGTGGTGACAGATATGTAGAATTAGATACTATTGATTTGCTTGTAAGTGTTCTGTAAAAGCTTTTGAAAAAAAATCTGCTAGCTGTTTAAAAGTAAAGACTAAGTATTCTTCATTCTGTAGTCATGCACATCACAGTGATGATGCATTTGCATTCAAATACTGCAAATAGTTGACACGCATTATATATTAAATATTCGAATTCACCCAAGCAAAATGTGTCCATGGGAAATCTAATAATGGCTGAATTGTAGAATCCAGGGGTTTTGTGAAGCAAAGGGAACAGCGATAAAATTAAACTTGGGAACAATAGTCAGGTTGCCTTTCAAGGATAATCCTCTGTGTCTAAATTAGATATGTATTATTTTCTCTCATTTGCATGGCCAATTATAGGGAAGTTCCTTACTGTGAGATGCAATAATTTTATATAATTGCAGCAGCTTCAGCAGATTTGAAGGAGGTTTCCCTAGCAGAATAAAGTCTTAGGGAAAACAAATTATCTTCATTTACTAGAAATTCTGCAAATAGGTTACCAGGAAGAGTCTTTTATGCACTACAAAAAAAGTCCCTGCTTGACATTTTAAATTGCTTGCTCGGCATATGCAGAACTGCAGACTCCTAATTGCATACTTTCTTCGCTAAGGAACCATCATTTTGCACTTGGATTTGGAGACTTTCTGTGTGATAATTAAGGGACAGAAATGATACTCATTTACTCGAGCTATAGAGGACAGGGCAGAGGCTATAAACATCCTGGATGAGTAAAGATGAGCAAGTCTTTAGTAAGTTTCTATTTAGAACCACTCTAATAGCACCACAGTTTTACCGAAATCAGCTTGTTTCAATGTTGCCACCAAATGAGTGAACTTGGCATTCTAAATCTCACCTAGTTTCACAAAATCCTGAACCAGATGGCTTTAGTGATGATCCAGATGAACCCGCTCTTCACATCGCAGGCCGGAAGCTCAGAGGCTAAATGCCCAGTTCAGGAAACACACAGCTGTGGAAGGAGAAGCCAAGGTTGAATCTTGCTGGAAAGTGTTTCGGGTTCCTCTAACGTGGAGGTTTCCTGACAATATCATGTTGAATAGGGCTTTGCTCAATTTCCCAAGTTATGCAGGGCATTGTATTTATTTCTCATTTGATTCAAAAAATTGACAGTGATGTCTCTCAGATGGCTAATTGCAGCTATTTGCTAACGCAGACCACAGAGCTGCTTTCTTGACAAGGCCCCTTCCTGCTGTAGATGCTGGAAGCTGGAGAACAGAGTAGCCTGTGCCTTTAGACGACTGGGGTGCACTTCCTATATTTTTGCAGAATATGTGAGTGGGGTTACCAAAGATTTGGTGCTTTTTTCTGCTAAATGATCAACAAAACTAGTCTTCAGCGAATATCTGGCCCCAGATGATAGAGTGTGCTGATAGAGAACTTGTGCTTTCTTTATTTCTTGAAACAGAATCATGTTCAGGATCTGTCTCTTTCTTTCTCTCCTAGACATTTTAAACTACCTGAATTACATGTGTGGAACTAACACTTTCCATTTTATCATATTTTGTCTTATAACAGACTAGAAAAATATACAGGGTAGAACCTTAAGCTGAAATACCTTTGGCCCTGACTCACATAATGCCTGAGATGTAAAAAGTTCTTGATAAACATTTATATATGAATAAATAGACACATTCCTTACCATCCTGGGAATTTTCTTCCTTGGATGTTTCCCAGTACCTACAGTGATAGACAGGGTATGTGCTCACAGGTACTTTCCCTAGGATTGTGTTGGGTGAAGGATGTAGTACCTCTGCTTTTTTCCTGCTATCCATTTACTCACTGGTTTCTTCTTCCAGTACTTACATAGTGGAGAGAAATTTCAAGACTGCCCTCAGAAGTGGAAATATGTGCACATTTGCACATTTCTAGATTCAAAAATGGTAATTTTTTCACTGTTCACCCAGTGAAAACTATACTTACAGTATCACTGCTGAGTTTGCATCATGGGGAATATAACTGACATCAGACTGAAAGAATTAGAGACCTTCAGTCTTTCTCCCAGAAGTATTGGTGTAACAGTGAACTGTCCTTAGGGGCTGG
>NW_004955408.1:33744639-33748479 GCF_000276665.1 Chinchilla lanigera
GCCTGCCTGGCAAGCGCAAGGTTGTGAGTTCGGTTCCCAGTACCAGAGAAAAACCAAAAAAAAAAAAAACAAAAACAAATAAAACAATGAACTGTCCTTAACTTTTCTGGAGCTAACATTACTCCTTTTATCCTTAAAACTCAAAATATTGTATGATCATCATTCTTTTGGGCAGTCTTTCTATGATATATATTTAAGGTTACTGTACTGATACCAGTTTTTATTAATATTATTCTGTATAAAATATTAGTCTTGTATTAAATATTGTAATGAGTGCACAATCCTACTAAATTCTACACATACTCTGTGCAAACTATTTCAGATCAGGATCGTATGATCATATCATTACCTTCTGATTCTAAAATAGGATTTAGTAAGTCATTACAATGCAGAGGGAGTAGGAAGAATTAGAACAATAGGCTATTGAAGCAGAGCTGAAGTCAAGGTTGGGTAAAATTGTCATAAAAAATCAAAGCTAACAGAGAAGAAAGCTTAAGGTGGAGGAGAAGGCAAGATTGAATAGAGAGCAGGAGGGAGGATGATTATTTGTGGAAAGTCATCCAGACTGTGCTCTTAGAACAAGTTAGAAATTTATAAGCAAGGATAAAATGTGTGATCTGGGACAGGGGAGGAATAAGCTTGCATTTGTTAGATAACTGCTGAGGCGTGCAGGTTGCATGAAATTTGCCACCCTGTCAGGTCCTTAAAAATGATCCAGAACCACTGGTACCTTTTATTTTCCAAGGATAGGCAAGGGTTAAAATCATTGTATTCCAATAATTTTACAAACCAGAGCACATAAAATATCCAAAGAATAAATATTCATCCTTGAAGATGATCTCATGTTTTAAAATGACAAATTACATAAGTGAGAACCAGCAGATGAAGCTAACAGAATAATTAACATTCTAAGACTAATTAAATTAAACATTTCCCCAAATATTTTGTGTTAAAATAAACATAATATAAAGGAGGTCAGATATGTAGCTCAGTGGTGGAATATTTGCTTAGGATGCACAAGGCCCTGGATCTGATTCCCCAGGACCATGAATGAAACAAAACACCCACAAGAATCATAATATAAAATTTATACCTTAACCATTTTAGATGTACAATTCAATGGTATGAAATACATTCATAATGTTTGTTGTACAACCATCAACACCATTCATCTCCCTTACTCTTTGTCTTGTAAACCTGAGACTGGTTACTCATTAAGCAGTAAGTCCCCATTCCCTCCTCCCTCCAATGCCTAGGAACCACCATTCTGCTCTCTGTGGCCATGATTTTAACTGCTCTAAGTACCTCACACAAGTGGAATCATAGAATATTTGTTTTTGTGAATGTGTTCAGGTTTGAATTTCCTCTCCAAAACTCATGTTGAGACATAATTGCTATTGTCAGTATTAGAAGGTGATAAGGTCATGAAAGTTCTGCTCTCTTGAATGGCTTAGTGCTTTTATCACGGGGGCAGATCAGTCATCCTGGGAATGGGTTGCTGATAAACAGAATAAAGTCATCCGGGTATTCCTCTCTGGTTTACATGTGCTCACTTATCCTTCTACCATGTTATGATGCAGCAAGACTCTTAACAGATGCAGCTCCTCTGTCTTTGATTTTCTAGCCTTTAGAACTGTGAGACAAATGAACTTCTTTCTATTGTTTATAATTTATTGAATCCGTGGTATTTTGTTAAAGCTGCAGAAAGTGGACTAAAGTAGACTGGTTTATTTTTCTTACCATAATGTCCTCAAGGTTCTGTTTCAGAATTCAAGCGATCACAGAGATCAATGGGGAAACAGGAGGACTTTATTAGGTGTACACCTGGCCTAGCAGATTCCAGTGTATCCAAAAATGGCTGAGCACTGAACAAAGGATAGGCTTCAGTTTTTACACATTTTGGTAAGAGAGTTGGTCTTTAGCACAGAACTTGTGGGCAAGCAGAAGGAGAATAAAGGCTGTTTGTCAAGCTGTGACAGGTTTGTATCTTGGTGACCCCGCCTGGGCATAACAGGATATTATGGGAACAGAAGGTTATAAGATTTTCCTAACAGGGACAAAAGTTACTGCTTTTATCTGTATAAGGACAAAGAACAATGGCTATAGAGAGGGAGAAATTTGGGAAATGACCTTTTGTTTTGAAATCCTGCTTTCATTCATACATGTTGTACCATTTGTGCAAATTCCTTACTGAGGTTGAATAGTTTTTCAGTGTATGTAGACCTCACAGTTTACTTATCTGTTTATCTGTATATAAACACTTACATTACCATCATATTTTAGCTATTGTGAATAATGTTGGTTAAATCAGAATCATAAGGTAATTTTATTTTTAATGATTCTGAGGAAGTGTAACACTGTTTTCCACAGCAAGCACACCATTGCAATCTTCCTGCCAACAATGCAAGTGGGTTCCAAAATTTCTCTGTTCCAGCACTTGTGATTTTCAGTTTTTGTTGATAGTCATCCCTATGGGAATGAGGTGTAGTTTTTAATTTTTATTTCCCTACTGAGTAGTGATGATAAGCATCTTTTATATATCTTCTTTGAAGAAATATCTGCAAGTTTTATTTAGTTGATACTGTATTGTAATATACAACATTCTTAAACTTTCTTGAAGATTAATTTGTCTATTTTTTCTTTGTTGCTTATGTCTTTGATATCACATCCAAGAAATTATCAAACACAATGTTATGAGGCTTATGGTTTGTTTTCTTCTAGGATTTTTCAAGTTTTAGGTCTCACATTCATATCTGTGATGTGTTTGGAGTTAATTTTTGTATATAGTGATAGACAGAGGACATTTTAATTCCTTTGCGTATGAATATCCTGTTGTTAAAGAGACTATTTGTTGAAAAGACTCCTAATAACTTGCTTAATTTGTACAAATTTGTGAATTTCTGTTTTCCTTCTGTTAGTGATTTTGAATTTCATACTGTTGTGATCAGAGAAGATACTTTGTACGACATCCATCTGTTATAGTCAGGGTTTACAAGGAAAAGAATTTAATATAGGGCACATAATGTATAAAATTATTTTATAGTAGTCACCCAAAGTATCAAGTACAAAAGAGTGCAGGAAATCTGTCTACACACTAAAGACCCAAAGAATCCAGCTCAGGGCCTGGATCCCATGGCAATGTCCTGCATGAGTCCAGCTGAAGACCTAGAGCCCATCACATGCACCTCACGAGTCCAACTGGAGGCCTAGAGTCCATGACAATGTCTCATGCAAGCTATTTCAAGGATCTGCACTGAGAAGGCCCCATGGTCGGTGGTGGAAGCTAGAAAGTCTGCACCAGTGGGATGAAAGATCTGCACCAGTAGGCTGAAGATCTGCACTGGAGCCAGGAAGCAACACTGAAAGTAAGGACCAGAGCTCCCCCGAGAGGTACCACAACCATCCTCTGTCACAACAGGTTTTGAGCTCCTTTGATGATGAGAACAGCTGAGTTCATGTCAGGAAAGCCAGCATGACAAGCTCCTCTAAGAGAACCAACAGCACCATTTCTTCCTCTCCAGTTCTTTTTATGTGGTTGGCAAAAAATCCTCAGGTGAACCCTCCATACCCAGAACCATGATGATTCAGTTCAGCTGGGTTTTACAAGTTGACCACCAGCTGCCAATCCACCACAGAATCTCTCTAAATATATTGAAAATTTGTGGCCTAACACATTGCCTATACTGGATAATGTTCCTTGTACATTATTAAAAAGAATATATATTCTGTTGTAATTGCATGGAGTGTTCTGTATATACGTGTTAGATATAACTGGTTTGGTATATTAAGTCTGTTATGCTTTTTTTAACCATTAACTTGCAATTCTATATATTGAAAGTA
>NW_004955408.1:33748805-33785244 GCF_000276665.1 Chinchilla lanigera
CAGGGTTTTGCCATGCAATTCAGGCTCACCTTGAACTCACTTTGTAGTGCAGGCTGGCTGTCTTGGTTACTTTTCTGTCATTGCTGAGACAAAATATCCAACTCCCAAAATTAAGGAAGGAAAGGTTTATTTAGCTTACAGTTTGTGGAGGTTTCAGTCCACACTTGGCTGGCTCCAAGGCAGAGTGTAGCACATGGCAGAGGGCAACAGTTCATGGCAGCGGAAGATAGCAAAGCAACAAGAGCACAAGGGGAAGAATGGCAGAAGGCAGAGCAAAACTCTTTCCCTCCCTTATATTGTATGCAAACTACTTATCCCAGAGTAGGTGTAGCACTCACACCCATAATCCTGGCATTGGACCATGGATCAATCATAAACTCTAGAAGCCCACTGCATGACTGCATGAAGCTTTGCGGGGAACATCCAGACACAAACCATAACACTGGTATTGAACTCACAAATTCTTTTAGCCTCAGCCTTCTTAGTGCTGGGATTAAAGGCACACACTACCACACCCAGCCTCTTCTTTCAGTTTTGTTAGTTTTTGTTTCATATGTTTCTCTTTCCTTTTGAAGGGTTTCTCCTCATTTGATAATAAAATATTGTACATTTTGGATCTTATTTACACTGTCAGCTTCTCACACTAGGGAGCCAATATGTTTACACATGTGAGTCTGATTTATTTCACTTATGTGTATAATCTTGAGTTGCATCCATTTACTTACAAAGGTCTCCAGCTCATCCTTCTTTATGGCTGAATAGTACTCCATTGTATAAAAAGACCATATCTTTTTTGTCTAGTCCTCAGGTGATGGGCATTTGGGCTGTTTCCAAGATCTAACTGTTACAAATTGTACTCTATGAACATGAGTGCATATAACTCTCTGATGTGATGTTATTAATTCTTCTGGAAAGATATCCAGAGGAGAATAGATTTTTTTTTAGTTCTTTTTACATTCTTGATAGTAATCCTTTGTCTGAAGAACAGCTGGCAAACATTTTTTCCCACTCTGTGGATTGTCTTTCCACTCTGTTCATGATATCACTTGCAGTGCAAAAATATTTAATGAGAGGAGATAGCAGTTGTTCATTCTTTATGATACTTCCTGTGGTTAGGGTTTTATTCATAAAGTCTTTGAATATATCAATATCTTTAATAGTTTTACCTATTCTATCTTACAGCAGATTTAATCTTTCTGTTTTAAAATTTAGATTTTTGATTCATTTTAAATTTAGTTTAGTGCATGGTGAAAAATATTGGCCCAATATTAATCTTCAGCATGGGTAGAGGCACTTTTCCTAGTTCCATTTATTAAGGAGGCTATCTTTCTTGCAATAGATGTGTTTGCCACCTTTGTCAAAGATAAGGTGACTGAATATGTCGGGCATTGTTTCTGCATCTTCTAATCTGTTCCACTGATCCTTGGGTTTGTTTTTTGCCAATGCCATGCTGTTTTTATCACAGTAGCTTTATAGTATAATTTCAAGTGAGGGATTGCAATGTCCCCTGCTTTGCCCTTGTTGCCCAGAGTATCCTCTGCTATTTTAGCTTTCTTCTAGTTCCAAATAAATTTTAGCGTTGCTTTCTCTAATTCTGTAAGATATGCTATTGGAATTTTGATAAGAATTGCATTAAATCTGCATAAAAATGTTGGGAGTGTAGCCATTTTCACTATATTGGTTCTTCCCACTCAAGAGCAAGGGATAGCTTTCCATTTTCAGATATCCTCTTCAATGTCCTTTTTCAGAGTACTGTCATTTTTTTTTTGTCATTTTAAATATAGAGGTCTACTACATCCTTTTTTAGATTAATTCCTGGGTATTTTATTTTTTGGATGCTATTGTGAAAGATGTTGTTTCCCAAATTTCTCTCTCAGTGAGTTTTTTATTTGTGTACTGGAAGGCTATTGATTTTTGAGCATTGACTTTGTATCCAGCTACAATACTGAATTTGTTTATTACCTGTAGCATTTTTTTAGTGGGATTTCTGGGTTCTTCTATGTAGAGAATTATGTCATCTGCCAACAATGATAATTTCCCTTCTTCCTTTCCTATTGTTATTTCTTTCTCTTTTCTAATATCTCTGGCTAAAATTTCCAGGATTATGTTGAATAAGAGCAGAGACAATGGACATCCTTGTCTTGTTCCTGATTTCAGAGTGAAAGCTTCCAGTTTTTGTCCATTTAGTATGATGTTAGTTGCTGGATTATCACACATGGCTTTTATCAGATTGAGATAAAGGCTATGTATTCCAATTTTTTGTAGGGTTTGTTATCATGAATGGGTGCTGGACTTCGTCAAAAGCTTTTTCTGCATCTATTGAGATGATTATATGGGTTTTGTCCTTGGCTGTGTTAATATGGTGTATTACAATGTAGACCACCATGAAGTGGCTCTGAGCAGTATTTAAAATTAACCAATTGACTTTCTATGTTTATTTGTGAGTCTGTCCCAGGCCTAGGCCCTTTGTCTGGAGATGGGCAGTGGATTCATAGTAAGTGAATTTCTATGAGTCACTGGTCCCTGCTGAGGCCTATAGTGGTCTGTGATTCCATGACACTGCAAAGGACAAGACAAGGCCACAGCTAGGGACATGTTTACAATCCCAATTAATTAGATAAAGACTGTGGCCACAGGCATCTCAATCCTGAGGTGAAGATTTTCCTGGAGATGACATAGATCTCCTAAATTAATATCATATATTACTTGGAGAAGTCCTTGAACTAACTCCCAAGGTCTAGCTCATAGTCTAGCACTTTCTTCAGTATCCCCCTCTCCTGTTTGAAAACCAAATAAAAATAGGCTACCCAGAGAAGTTTTTTGTCTCAGCCCCCAGATAATATCAAACTCTGCGAGAGGGTTTTGATCCTCCTGGAGCCCTAAAATCATACCATTTGTCTCTTTTATTTAAGCCTTCACCATGCATTCATTTGGAAAATTGTGGGCATGATCAGTCCTTAACTAAGTGGTAATATAAACCCAATAGTATTACACATATTGATTTATGTATGTTGAACAATCCCTACATCTCTGGGACGGAATTCACCTTGGTCATGGTGTATAATCTTCTTGATAATTTGCTGCATTCTGTTTGCCAGTATCTTATTGAGGATTATTGTCTCTATGTTCATTAGGGAGATTGGTCTGTAGTTCTCTTTTCTGGTTGGGTCCTTTTCTGGTTTTGGTATCAGAGTAATGCTTGCTTTTAGGAATGAATTTGGTGGTATTAGTTCCCTTTCAATTTCATTAAAGAGCTTCAGAAGTAGTGGTATTAGTTTCTCTCTAAATTTCTTGAAGTTTTCAGCAGGGCCTGAGCTGAGCTTTGTTAGTAGGTTTCTAATTATACCTTTGATTTCATTGATTCATATTGGTTTACTTAGCATTTTTATATCTTCTTGATTCAGCTTTACTAATTCATATGCATCTAGGAATCCTTCCATTTCTTCTGCATTTTTCGTCTTAGTTGAATACAAGTTTTCAAGGTAGGTAAAGATAATCTGAAGTTTTGCAGGATCAGTTGTGATTTCATCATTTTGATTTCTAATTGCATGGGTTTGAGTTTTTCCTTTTTTATATAAGATTGGCTAAGGGATTGTTGATATGTTGAATCTTTCAAAGACCCAATTCTTTGTATTTTTTCTATACTCCAATGCATTAATTCTGCTCTAGCCTTTATAATTTCCACCCTTGTATGAGTTCTGGGTTTAACCTGCTCTAATTGTTTATTTGTGCTTTCTCTGTTTTCATGATATGGGTGTTCACTGCTATAAATCTCCTGCTTAGGACTGCTTTCATTGTGTTGCATAAGTTCTGGTATGTTGTACTATTATCCTTTAATTGTAGAAACTGTCAAATTTCTTCTTTAATTTTATTTGTAACCTATTTGTTGTTCAACATGTGTTTATGAAGTTCTTGTGGTTTCTTTGTTATTGATTTCCAATTTCATTGCACTGTCTAATAATATGCATGAGATAATTTCAATTCCTTTGCATTTACTTAATCATGTTCTATGGCTAGTATATCATCTATTTTGGAGAATGTCTCATGTGCAGCTGAGAAGAATGTGTATTTTGATGTTGTATGGTGGAAAAGTATGGTTCAAAAGTTTGATTCAGTTCTATTATTTCATTGTTGATTTTTTTGTCTAGTTGATCTGTCTTTTTGTGATAGTGGGTTATTGAGATCCTCCAATGCAATTGTATTAATGGTTATTTTATGTTCATGCCCATTAATATTTGTTTTATATAGTTAGTTGCACTGGTATTTGATGCATATATATTTATGATTGTTATCTCTTCCTCTTCGACTGTTCCCTTTACAAAGATATATTGACTTTTCTTGTCTTTCTTAATCAGTGTTGGCTTGAAATTCACTTTTCTCTGAATGGGATAGTTACCCTTGCTTAATATTGTTTTCCATCCTTTGACTCTGAGTCTATGAATTTCTTTTTGAATTATATATGTTTCTTGCATGCAGCATATTGTTGGAACTTGCTTCTTGATCTATTCTGCTAGTCTATATCTTTTGATTGTGAATTGAGACTGTTAACATCGATGGTTATAACTGATGTGTCTTGACTTATCCTTGTCATGTTATTTCCTATTATTGGCTCCTCCTCTTTTTTTCCTCTCTCTGCTTAATTGTTTGTCTTGCCTGCTGGATTTCTTCTGTTGGGGTTCATGGAACTGAAGTCCTTGTTATATCTTTCTAGGATGTCCTTTAAAATATTTTGTAGTGCTGATTTTGTGGTCATAAATTTCCTCAGATGTTCTGTGTCATAAAAGTGTCTTATTTCTCCAGTCTTGAAAGATAGTTTTGCATGGTACATCAATCTCAGAGACTGTTTTCCTTTGAAGCTTGAAATGCTTCACACCAAACTCTCCTTCTCTTGAGGGTTTGTGCTAAAAATTCAGCTATAATTTTGATTGGCTTTCCTTTATAGGTGATTTCTTTCTTTTCTTTAACAGCTTTTAATATTTTGTTTTTGTGTTGAAGTTCTGAAATCCTGACTATGATATGCCTGGCTGTAAATTTTTTTTGATCATGGCTAGTTGGAGTTCTCTATGGCTCACTTATTTGTATATCAAATTCTTTTTCCCTTCCAGGGAAGTTTTCTTCCTGAAGACTGTCAACAGTTTTTTTTTTTTAAATATCATTTGTGCTATCTCTTGCTTTTTCATTGGCCTCCATCAAATTTAAACTTCTTCTTTGCATCACATAGCAGCTGCTGGATTGATTTCTCATGGTCCCTTGCTATTTTTAAGAAATCTTTCTTTTCATGACCACTAACAACAAGCCTGTCTTCTATATTTGAGATTCTGTCCTCTCAATGACTGATTCTGCTGCAGATACACTCAATGGAATTTCTATTCTCCTGAATATCTGCTTGAATCTGTCTAATGAATTCCATTTCTTTCCTATGCTAAGCATTCATGGCTTTTTTCATTTCCTTCAGGTCTTCTATTTTTTTCATATGTAGCTGCTCCAGAATCACTAAGCATAGTTTTCATTTTGGACCCTATCTCTGTAGTTATCTGAGGAATTATTTCAGATTTAATTTTTTCTAGAGCCTCATTCAATTGCTTTGGTGTTACCACTCCAAAGTGGCCAAGTTAGTGGCTTTCAGATTGTCCCACCTGACTGCTCCCTAGGTTTGCCTTTGGTGAACTAGATGCCTGGGGTTGCTTCTTGTTTAAGTGTCTTCTCATTTTCTTTTTGTTTTTAAACTTAATTCCTTGTTTGATGCCTGTACATGGTCTATGGTGATCTGCTTTATTGCTGGTATTTAGAACTCTTAAGAAATTACTGATTCTCTGAGGTGTTTTCCAGGTGTAACTGTATTTTGGGTTTTGAGTCTATTGCAAGATGATACCTCTTCAATTTATTTGGGATGACAAGTTGCTGCCTGCTTGGCCCAGCCCCTGCATCTTTGACATTGTGCCCCAGTATTTTCTATTACCCTTAGTGACTCCCAGTCTTTAAATACCAGGAAAAAAAACTGATTAGAACAATTATGTCACTTTTGAGTAAGGGGTACCATCAGCAATAACAGTAACTTGAATGACAGCCTAGAAAATGACAAACTGAGGTAGCCATTAATTTACCACCTCTAATCAGATGAACTAGATTTGTGGTTATATAACAAAATCTAAACAAAGCAGAAAAGTACATGCAATATATCAGTCCTTTATATGTCAATTTTACCCACAAGGGTTAAAATTTAAAGGGATTAGGGAGAAAATAGAGAGGTAGGAAGATATTAAAAATAAGGCTGGGGATAAAAGGGGATCAGGCTAACTTTGGGAAACTGGTGCAGAAGACTAGAGGGAAAGAAAGAAAGAAGAGATAAAAGGAAGAATAGAACAGAACAACCTCCATAAAAAGGTAGAAACAATGTTCACTCTCATAAAAACAAGATCAAACTATGAAGGAGAAAAGTACACACAAAAAACAAAATAACATCAAAAGACAAATGAAGGCCTTAGATGCAGGAAGCCTTGATGAGCTGCCTAGGGACCTGGATCCTCTGGCTCCATCTCCTGCTGCTTCTGAATCCCTTGAAACCTATGGAGATTCAAAAACAACAAAAAGAACAAGGAAAATGCAACCTCACTCAAACACTCCACCCAGAACAAGTCCAGGAAACATCAACATGGGAGAACATGGAAGTCACACACTTGAAATCTCTGAAATGATAGCAACTGAAGTAAAGAACCAACTACATCAGGCTGTAGAGGAAATCAGATCAGAAATAATTGGTCAGGTAAAAAAAGAAATGACAACCATAAGAAAAGAATTGCTGGGCATATCAAAAGAAGAAATAAATAGAGGAGCACAGAAAAATGATGGAAATCTTTAATGAACACTATAGGAAAGAATTAGAATGCATGAAACAGATTCAAAGAGACATTCAGGAAATTAAAGATTCCATTGAAAGCTGGAAGAACCACTTGAAAGAAACAGACAATAGACTCAGACCTTGAAGACAACATTGTAGCTAGTGATTGTGAAAGAAAAGATCTCTTAAAAATAACAAAATAACAGCAAATAACAATTCAACAGCTGCAAGATGAGGCAAAGAAAAACAATATAAGGTTGATAGGTATCAAGGAAAGAGCAGGAGAAACAGAAATGACATAAAAAGACTATTTGCAGCAGTAATAGCAGAAAATTTCCAAAACAGGGGACAAGAACCTTATATACACTTAAGTGAGGCATATAGAACCTCAATTCGCCATAACCAAAATAAATCTACACCTGGACACATAATAATAAAGATTGCAGAAATTGAGCAAAAAATCAGGATATTAAAACCTGTTAGAGAAAAGAAAAAATTGCCTATGAGGGAAAGCCACCAGAATCATGAAAGACTTCTCAACACAAACCATTAAGTCAAGAAGAGCTTGGAGTGAAGTATTTCAGGTACTGAGGAAAACAACTTCCAACCCAGATTACTGTACCTACAAAGCTATCCTTCAAAATTGATGGAGAAATAAGATACTTCCATGACAAAGATTAACTGAAGAAAGTCAAGGGTGCCAAATAAATGCTACAAAAAGTACAGGAAGACATTCTACAAGGAGATAAAAATGACTATAATCTCAAGACCAACAATAGAAAAGAACTACCAAGGAAGGTAAGCACTTAAACACAGGGGGAAAGTATAGAACCAACAGTGAGAAAATAACATGACAAGGATAAGTAAATAAATATCAGTAATAACCATTAATGTAAATAGCCTCAATTCAAAAATCAAAAGAAACAGACTGGCAGAGTGGATCAAGAAACAAAATCCAACAATATGCGGTATACATGACACACATTTAACTTAAAAGGAAATCCATAGACTGAAAGTCAAAGGAGGGATAATAGTACTCCATGCAACAGGAACCCAGAAAAAAGCAGGAGAAGCTATTCTGTTTTCAGACAAGGTGAACTTCAAACACACAATGATTAAAAGAGATAAAGAAGGTCACTACATACTAGTCAAGGGAAAACTGCAAGAGGAAGAGATAACAATCATAAATATACAGGCACCAAATATAGGAGCACCAAATTATATAAGCAAATTTTAACAGACATGAAAAATCAAATAAGTAATAACACAATTTTAACAGGGGATTTTAACATCCCACTGTCACAAAGAAATAGATCAATTAGACAAAAAAATCAATAAAGAAATAATAGAACTAAACCAAATGTATAAACAAATGGACTTAGTAGACCTTTACAGAGTATTCTGAACAAAAACATTAGAATACACATTCTTCTCAGCTGCACATGGGATATTCTCTAAAATAGACCACATGCTAGCACAGAGAACATGCTTAAGCAAATACAAAGGAATTAAAATTATCCCATGCATATTATTGGACTATAGTGCAATGAAACTGGAAATAAATGATAAAGAAATTGCAAAAGATACATAAATGCATGGAAATTAAATAACATCCTCCTGAACAACAAATGGATCACAGGAAAGAGCAAAGTAGAAATTAAATAATCTTTACATTCAAAAGAAAATGCAGATACAAACTACTGGAACCTGTGGGACCCAGTGAAAGCAGTCCTCAGAGGGAAATTTATACCAGTGGATTCCCATATCAGGAAAACAGAACAAACACAAATAAACAACCTTATGTTGCACCTCAAGCTTCTAGAAAAAGAAAAGCAAGTTAATCCCAAAGCCCAAAGAAAGGAGGAAATTATAAAGATCAGAGCAGAAATTAACATAATTGAAACTAAGAAAAGAATATGAAGAATTAATGTGTCAAAGAGTTGGTTCTTTGAAAAAATAAGTAAAATTGATAAACCCCTAGCCAACCTTATGAAAAACAGGAAAGAAAAAACACAAATCCATGCAATAAGGAATAAAAGGGGTGATAACACTACAGATCCTGTAGAAATTCAGAAGATTATCCATACCTACTTTGAAAATCTTTACTTTCATTGGATGGAAAATGCAGAAGAAATGGACAGATTCCTATATACATATGAATTACCAAAGCTGAATGAAGAAGATACAAGAATATTGAATAACCCAATATTGGCCAATGAAATTGAAAATGTAATAAAAACTTACCAACAAAAAAAAAAGGCTAGGTCCTGATGGATTTACAGTTGAATTCTACAAGCAATTTAGGGGAGATTTAATACCAATTCTTCTCAAACACTTTATTTATTTATTTTTTTTTTTGGTTTTTCTCTGGTACCGGGAACCGAACTCACGGCCTTGCGCATGCCAGACAGGCGCTTTTGCCGCTGAGCTAAATCCCCAGCCCTCAAACACTTTAAAAAAGTAGAAAGGGAAGCAATTCTCCCAAACTCATTCCTGGAGGCAAGTTTTGATACCAAAACCAGAAAAAGAACTAACCAAAAATGAGAACTATAGATCAATCTCCCTAATGAACTTAGATGAAGTTCTTAATAAAATACTAGCTATAGAATGCAGCAAATCATCAAGAAGATAATATACCATGACCAAGTGTGATTCATCCCAGGAATGTAGGGATGGTTCAATATATGCAAATCAATCAATATAATACATCATATCAACAGAGCTAAAGACAAGTATCATATGATCATGTCAATAGATGTCAAAAAAGTTTTTGATAAAGTCCAACACTTATTCATGATAAAAATGGCACAGAAAATTGACATAGATAGATGTTACATCAATCTGATAAAAGCCATCTATGACAAACCAAGAGCCAACATAATACTAAATGGACAAACACTGAAAGCTTTCACTTTAAAATCAGGAAGAAGACAAGGATGTCCACTGTCTCCACTGTTATTCAACATAGTTCTGGAGAGACTAGTCAGAGCAACTGGACAAGAGAGAGAAATAAAAGTAATAAAGACAGGAAAGGAAGAAGTGAAATTATCTTTATTTTCAAATAACATAATAATCTACATAGAAGACCCCAAAAACTCCACTGAAAGACCCCTAGAATTAATCAGCAAATTCAGTAGCATAGCTGAATACAAAGTCAACTCTCAAAACATCAATAGCATTACTGTACACAAACAACAAACATACTGAGAGAGAAATACAGGAAACCATACATTTTACAATAACATCCAAAAAAAACTGAAATACTTAGGAATTAATCTAATGAAAGAATAAAAGTTCTGTACAATGAAAACTACAGTACTCTGAAAAAAGAGATTGAAGAGGATTTTAAAAAATGGAAAGATATTCCTTGCTTATGGATAGGAAGAATCCACATTGTGAAAATAGCCATACTCCCAAAATTGTTATACAGATTCAATGCAATTCCAATGAAAATACCATTGGTATATCTCACAGATGTAGAGAAAGCATTCCTAAAATTTATCTGAAAGTAGAAGAGACCTATAATAGCAAAAACAATGCTGGGCAACAAAGGCAAGGCAGTGGTATCACAGTCCCTGATTTGAAATTATATTACAAAGCTACTGTGATAAAATCAGCATGGTATTGGCAAAAAAACAGACTTAAAGATCAATGGAACAGACTGGAATATGCAGACATAACCACAAAGACACTCAGCTATCTTATCTTTGATGAAGTGGCCAAATATGTTCACTGGAAAGAAGATAGCCTCTTTAATAAATGGTGCTGGAAAAGCTGGCTTTTCACATGCCAAAGACTAAAACTAGACCCAAGCCTATCACCATGCACCAAAATAAAGTCAAAATGGCTTAAAGATCTAAATACTAAACAGAAACACTAGATCTACTGGAAGAGAAAGTAGGTGGAAGTCTTGAAGACATAGGGGTAGGTAGAGAGTTCATGAACAAAAACCAAACTTCATGGCAAATATATCAAAGAATCAACAACTGAGATCTTATTGAAAAGTTTTTGCACATCAAAAGAAATCACCAGCAGGGTGAAAAGAAAATCCATGAACTGGGAAAAAATTTTAGCCAGCTGTCCATCAGACAAAGGACTCCTGTCTAGAACATATGAAGAATTTTTAAAAATCAGGCCTTCAAAATTCAAAGACCCAATACAAAAATGGCCATCTGAGATGAATATACACTTCTCACATGACGAAATACAAGTGGCAGATAAATACATGAAAAAAAATTCAACATCATTAGTCATTTGAAAAATGCAAATTAAAACAACACTGAGATTCCATCTCATCCCAGAAAGAATGGCTATCATCAAGAAATCAACCAGTAACAAATGCTAGAGGGGTTGTGGGGAAAAGGACATTTCTCCACTGTTGGTGGTAGTATAGACTGGTGCAACCACTGTGGATATCAGTCTGGAGATTCCTCAGTGAACTCAGATTAGAGGTCCCATCCAACCCAGCTATTCTCCTCCTGACATTTTTCCAGAAAAACTGAAAATGTCACAGCAATGTATGTGGACCCATGTTTATAACAGCATAATTTGTAATAGCTAAATCTTGGAAACAACCCAAATGTCCATCAGCTGAGGAATGGTTAAAAGAGATGTGGTATTTTTATACGATGGAGTATTACTAAGCTATAAAGAAAGATAGACTAGAGGCTTTTATAGGTAAATGGATGCAAATGGAGACCATACTCATTAGTGCAATGAATCAGATTCACATGTGTAAACATATTTCCTCCCTACTATAAGAACCTGGAAGAGTAAATAAAATCTGAAAGGTAAAATAGATATTGTGAAAGGGAAAAGAAACTGCTCAAATATGGAGTAGCTGCCACAGGATATCTAGGATAATTGTATAACTAATTTATGTTGGTTTATTGAAAATAACTGTTAATGTGTAATTGTTTGATCAATCTTGCATGCCTATATCTGGTTATATGCACAACTATTTTGAAGATGACATTATGTAATATAACAACCATTGTTAATATCCTATCATCGTATTTTGAAATTCTGCATCATTTTTATTGCTCTCTATGCTGTTTTGTTTATGTACTTGTTTTTGTTATTTTGTTTTTTTAAAATGAGAAACAAAATTTATATATATATATATAAGGATAGCTAGAATAGGTGTATTGGTGTTTTGTATGGTTTTTTGAAAGGAACAGCGAATGTTTAAAATTTTCTTTTTTCACCAAACTGCACATGAAATACTTCAAAGAATTAACAACTGGGATCTCATCCTACTGAAAAGTTTCTGCACATCCAAGGAAATCACCAGCAGAGTAAAAGGAAAACCCACAAATTGGGAAAAAATTTTAGCTGACTGTCCCTTGGACAAAGGTCTTCTATCTAGAACATATAAAGAATTAAAAGACATCAGCTCCTCCCACAATTCAAAAACCCAATCCAAAAATGGGCATCTGAGATGAACACACACTTCTCAGATGAAGAACTACAAATGACAAATAAATACATGAGAAAATGTTCAACATCATTAGTGATTTGAGAAATGCAAATTAAAACAACATTGAGATTCCATCTCACCCCAGTAAGAATGGCTATCATTAAGAAATCAACCAATAACAAATATTGGTGAGGCTGTGGAGAAACAGGAACTCTTCTCCACTGCTGATGGGAATACAGACTGGTGAAACCACTGTGGAAATCAGTTTGGAGATTCCTCAGCAAACTAGGCCTAGAGGTCCCATTCAACCCAGCTATTCCCCTTCTGGGTATTTTCCCAGAAGACCTGAAGACATCATATCACAGCAATATATGTGCACCCATGTTTATAGCAGTGCAATTTGTAATGGCTAAATTGTGGGAGCAACCCAAATGTCCATCCACCAAGGATTGGATAAAAAACTTGTGGTACTTTTATATAATGGAATATTACTCAGGTATAAAAAAGATAAATTTGAGGCTTTTATAGGTAAATGGTCACAACTAGAGACCGTACTCATATGTAAAATAAACTATACCTCCATGTCTAAGCAATGTATTATCTCTGTAGTGTAAGAACCTGAAAGAGTGAATGTAAATTAGCAGGTATGACAGACATTGTGAAATGAAAGGAAAATGCTCAAAAGTAAAGAGCAGCTGGGGTGAGGGAACAGAGAAAAGCAAGAAGGGGAAACTATGTACGTATGTATAGACAGGATAGCTAACATAGTTGTACTACTGACTTCTGTGGCTTTACTGAGAGGAACAGTTAATGATTAATTATTTGATCAATCTTGCATGTCCCTATTTGAAAAAAAATAAAAAACTTTTGTTTTTTCTTGACCAATTTTGCATGCTTGAATTTTGTAATCAGAATGACTGATCTGAAAACAATATGCAGTATAAAAACAATTGCTGAACTCCTACCATCTTGTATGATGAAGTTGTGCATCATTTTCAATGTTATTTTTTTATTTTTAAATTTTTCTTTTTTTTACTTGTTACTGTCTTTGATTTTTTGATCAATCTTACATTCTTTTGTCTAGTGGACTGAGCAATTTTGTTGAAGGTAACAGTATGTAATGTAGCAACCACTGTAAATTTATATGATTTTGTTTTGAGGTCATGTATCATTTTTATTGTTTTTGTGTTATTTTGATTTGATTTTGTCTTCATTGTTGTTTTGTCAGTTTTTAAATTTTTATTTTAAAAAAAGAAAAGACAAATGAGGAAGTGAAAAAAAGGAGTTCCTTTCCAGGTTTGTCTCTGCTATCACTGATAGACAATGTGTGGAGACAGTGTCCAGATTTTTGTTGATTTATCCTAGCAAGCTAGCAGTAGCTTTATGGTAGGGTAGTGGACAATCTCAGCAAAATTGCTCTTTTATTTACCCAGAAGTTCAGTCTGTATTCTGGCTGTGGGGGCTGAGGCCAGATCCACTCAGCCTGCAGCAGTCAACACACCTTCTGTGGTGGGCCTGAACCCAGATGGGATCTGGTAGATGGAGCCAGAAGCTGCTCTGAGGTCTGAGCTCACCCAGCCCCTCTCCAAGATGGCTCCTGGCCAATCACTGTCTCTGGTGGGATGACTGAGCCCTCAGCTAGTGCAGTCCTTCATGTCCACTAATCCCCTCCACTGCTCTGCCTCTCCTTGAAGGTTTGGGTTCGCCAGTAGTCACTATGTATCCGCAAGCTTGAAGCACTCCTCTTGTACAGGGAGTCCTGACTCAGGGAAAAGGCTCAGCCAGCTACCTCCTTCTTCTTCACTGAAGTTTCTCTCTTCAGTCTCTCCGTGGGCGGCAATTCTCACTTCAGTTTCTTCATAGGCCCAGGAGATCCACTTCTCTCCTTATCTTCCTTTAGTTGCTTTGTTCTAGCATCTGGATGGTAGCTCTCGGAGAGCCTCTCTCTGCTGCTTATCACTCTACCATCTTGGTCCAGCCACCTAATTCTTTCTTCTGCTTGTTCAAATCTGCCTTTAATCACTCAAGTAAATTTTCTATTTCAGTCTAATTCAGTCAAAGAAGCCTTTTTCTTCTCCCAAATTTCTGTTTGGTTTCTTTTTAGATTATGTAAGCTTTATTGATATTTTTATTGTGTTATATAAATTTTCTTGAATTTTTGCACATTTTTCTTTAGTGCTTTGAGTATCGCTACAACAGTTGTTGTTATGGTTTGAACATGTTCCTCAAATTCATGTGTTAGAAGCTTCTTGTCCAAGATTGTGGTGTTGAGAGGTGGGACCTAGTGAGAGGTAATTGACACATGAGAGTAGCGTGCTCACAAATGGATTGATATCACTATTGTGGGAAGGAGCTATGCTGTTTTGAGAGAAATGTGTTATGAATGTGAACCTACTCTGTGTTTTCCCATTTACATGCACTTGTTTGGTTTTCACCTTCCATCATGATCTCATGCAGCATGATGCACCCCACCACTATGTCCGTAAATTTCCCAGCCTTCAAAATCATGAGCCAAATAAATGTCTTTCTAAATTACCCAGGTTTTGGTACTGAATTATAGCAATCGCAAATGGACTGAGGTAATTATTTTAATCCTTTATCTAGTCGATCTACTATACGATCTTTTTAAGATATAGTTTTCAATGATTGTTTTCCTTTGAATGTTACATACTTTCCTGTTTCTTTCTATTTTTTTTGGTTTTTGTTTTTGGTCAAAAATCAGACATGTGAACCAAACAGTGTAGTTATTCTGGAAATCACATGCTCCCCCTCTAGGCTTGCTGTGTTTTGTTATATATATTTTTATGATATAGCTGTCTCCATGCCTGAGGTATAATATTCTCTTAGGTATTTTCTCAATCTGTACTTTTCTCTGAGAAAGCATGGTCATTTTCTAATTTTTCCCCAAAATGAAGTCATTTTTGCATGTCCTCCTTTTTATTATGTAACTCCTGGAAGTAGAAAAGAAAAAAAAAATGAAGTAAGGAGGAACCATGTCATCGGACTTTTAAGTCCCTTGGAAGTCACCTTAACCAAAAGAGAGGAGCTTCTAACAACAGGGAGGAGGGGAAGCAACAAAAATAGCTGTCCATTTCTTTGTCTGTGCTTCTATAGTCAGAAGCAAAATTCTGCAATCTAAGCACAAATCTTTGATATTCATAGGACAAGGTGCTGTTTGCCCACTGTGGATCCCGTATGTTGTGTGCAAGCTACTCTTGGAACGTGTTTATAGCTGCCTGCCATGAGGAGGCTAGGGATGGAGATGGGTAGCTGGTATTGTGCAAAGAGTTTTAAGTGACCAAAAGTAACTGTACTTTAATATTCAAAAGACTCAAGAGTTCAAAATAGTTCAATTAGACAAATTCTGCTAGTGCTATTGTTATTTAGATTTTTCCTTTCTATTCTGCTATTTTCCCAGAGTCTTCTTGCAAGAACTAAACATTTTAAGTGAAAATTTGTAATGTGGATGTATTTAAAGTAATTGTAAGGAAATAAGTAGAAAATACAGCAAGAAAATATAACAGTGTGTAAAACAAGTATATTTAAAGGAAATAACTAGATTACTAGGAATGGAAAATGCAGTACTTGAAAACATGAGAGATGGGTTAAATAGACTTTATTGGTAGAAATAGATAAAGAAGGGAGAATTGATTTAACAAAAATTTCTAGAGATATGAAAAGCAGTAAGATTGAAATATTAAAGAATCATTAATAGATAAAGCAATATAATGTATGTAATAAAGAAAGCAGAAAAGGGGTAATATTTGAAGAAATAAGATTTTTATAGCTGAAAAAGGTATGAATTTGAAATTGAAGAATCACATCTATTCCAAAGAGAATTAAAAAATTCCCCTAAATATTTGTACTTGTTATCTAGTATGAGCATCCTCCATCCACAAACCTCATTTTTTATATACCCATGATATTTTAGTAATAAAGTGTGAATAAAATATGGACTAAGATAACCTGGATCCTAGGAAGTTCATAGTCATCATCGTTTATATTCACAATTATCCTCATGGTCATCAGCAATAATATAGATCAAGAACAAGAAACTAAACTAAGCATAGATCAATTACTTCATTTTCTATTAAACTAATATATTACTTTGCTGGATGAATTTGAAGATATTCATAGTTTTCTTTTGATTAAAGAGATCCAAAGTAATTTTACAGAAATTTTTTTAATATTTTCTAATATTCTATGAAAATAATTTTACAACTATGCTTATTATAATTCACATTACTTATCAGAATGGTCAGATTAATTTATTAATATAGTAGACATTTATTGCTTACTTATTAGGTACTCTAAGGCATTCCATTATGCTTATTGTATACTCTGAAGATTGTACCATTGCATTGTACCAATTCATTGTACACCAAAATATCCAAGATTTAGCTCAAAATAACATCTATTTTTGGCTCATGTTTGTCTAAGTCGTGAGTATAGGTGGCCTCAACTTGGAACAATTCCTTCAGCTCCACACCTTGAAAGCTAGGCCTACTTGTTCTTGGAACCACAGAGAAATAACAGAGACCTCCTTCTACACACTCATGTATCATCTAAGAAGCTAGCTAAGATTTTACATGTGGTGGTGGAAAAGTTCCTAGTAGCAAGAAAAGGCAGGCCCCAATAGGCAAGCATGTGTCCGTCCTCTGTTCTATCGTATTTTCTAGTGTCCTACTGCCAAAGCAAGTCACATGTCAAGCTCAGTCAGAGTATGTGTGTGTATGAGCAAATTCATGGCATGTATGGGACTAAGCATGGGTACAGGAGGGTGTGATGCCTTAGGGTCATTACTATAACAGTTGGTTCAAGGGTAATTATAATTTTAAATAGTGTTAATATTTAAATTAACAACCAATTATGAGAAAGATAAAACTGTAGTCTTATTATCCCTTTAAGATTACAAACCACAGTCATTTCTTAGGTCACGGCAACCCAGTTGAACTGTTGTGAGGGGCAGTTAGTCTAGATGGGCAACCAGTTGAAGTTTTCACATAAAAACCTAGTAAAAACAGCTTCTAAGAATATTTCCACTAGAAGGGCTGGTCTTATAGTATACAGTCGCTCAAATGTGCTCCTTTGGAAAGCTGGCCTTGGAGGCAGAGAATTATTGCTTCTGCAAGAGGATCAAGTACCTAACCTTCCATTCATATCTCACTGCCACAGGCAAAGAATTTTTGACCTCTTTAGAGGCTGAAAGAAAGATGGTGCCCTCTAGTACTTTGGACAGTTCAGCCCACAAAAATATAATTAATCATTACTTTCTGGGCCAGCTCCTGAAACAGTTCCTTTATCATCATCCATCTTTTTCTAGAAGATATCTTTAAATTTCACTTTCTTAGAAAAGAATAATGTGACTGCCTTTTGTGAAAGAGGGATAAGAGGGTTAGAAGAGCATACTTTTTTCTTTGTTTCTTTTTTTAGGTGGGAAGAGATTTTTCTAAATCCATAGAATAATTATGAAGGTTCTAAGATGTTTGGGGATACTTGTGTCTTCAGAATGTTATCTCTTGCAAACACTATAGTGGATGTTTGTTGCCAACTGCTATTGCTTCTTTACTTCTTCCCATGAACCCCAGATTTCCATATGGCAATTTACATGTTTTCTGGAAAGCTTCCTTTATGTGTAACCTGTTCAGAGCTAGGAGCTGAGACTACAATCAGACAGTCAGTGAATTTTATCCCACTGAGCAGGTAACGTACGTGAATGCAATTGCATTGAATTTGTAGTAATGCAGGGACAATTCCTATGGCTATATACCTGCTGACAGCTATCTTTTTGAGAACCAAAAGAGGCCTGGGTCTAGAGATCTCGAGGAAAACCATGCTGAAGGCACAATAGCAAGACAGAAAGAGATACCATCCATACTGAAGTAGTGATCTGTTGATTTTGGCTTTACCTGAAGCAACTTTTTAGTTACATTAACCAATAAATTCCCCCCCTTTTCATTCTTGTCTGAGTTTGGACATATTTGTGTAACCAAAATATCCTGAATAATTCACTGATGATCCTAAAGAGAAGATAAAATTCTCAAACTGTAAAGTACTTTACAGACTATAAGTTGAAAAAGACGATGCTTTCAGGATACAGTTGTGAAGGAGGTGAAATTATAATCAAGAGGACAGAAAATCTCTTTAATATGCTGTTCCTAGCAGAACTTTGTACAAGAAGGAACTTAAATAAAATTTGATGGTTTAGGAAATATGACAAAATGACAAAAGCCCCAGACTGTTCTCCTACTGGAATAAGGACTATTTTGTGCCTGGCACAAGTCTGACTTAGTAACCCACAGAATCATTTGTATTAAAATTAATTTAACAGGTATTTATTGAACACTTAATTTATATCAGATGCTTGGGATACAAAGGATGATAATAGTAAGAGTAACTCTCCTTTTATTCAAAAATTCAAAAATAAATTAAAAGGGGAGACGTGATCCAGCAAAATAGTTACAATTCAACCTAGTAAATCTTTAGTATTAGAAGACCATTATCAAAATGATCAGTTCTACCTATAGTCTGAGATAGGGGTTCCTACATGTATACCTATGGCAACTGTTCCTCTCTGTGGCAAAATTTAAAAAGTAAGAACAAGAAAATTAATAACATTTTCATAAAACTAGATTCATGAAGTTGAAAATATTTCATTGATTCTGAGATTATATTCTTCTCCCTTAATTTGGTTCTGTCTTGTCCTATATATTGATAGGCATGTTTGTATGCATCTGTGCGTGTGTGTGTGTGTGTGTGTGTGTGTGTGTGTGTGTGTGTGTGATATTATTTGGAAAAGCAAAAGTAAACAATTATATATTAGATCTCTTTTTCTTTTTAAAATAATGTCTATATCAAAAAGTTTGGCAATCACTTTTCTAGGGTATAGTTAGAGAAGGTTCTGAGGCATAGGTTATTTAACCAACATAATGCGGAAGACAGAAATCTCTGTATAAGTGAGCATAGAGATATGAAATGGAAAGTCTTGGTTGAGCAAAGGCATATATTCTTACTTTTCTTAGTTATCAAATTTTATTTAATTGTCATTGGTATGTTTGCCATACATAATGACCACATTCATGACAGGGAAGTTGTACAGACATAATATATCTTAATTTTCCATTCCCCCTATTCCCATCAACCCTTCTTTCCTTCTCCATTTACAAAAGCTTTGTTAGTAGCATATATTCGCATACAGTTTAAGATAATAGTATAGGGAGGGAGTGGCAAGTAAAGTGGCAACTGAAGTTGAGATATTTGGCTTAATTGAAATATTAAAAGACCCTGAGTATCATGTTAAAGAATTTAGATTTGACATAATAGGCAGTTGTCGCTATCAAAGCATTTTAAAATAGAGTGTATACTATCAATATATCATATAGAAATACAAGAAAATTGATTGGAAAATACATCTATTCCTTTGATAGATACATTTTTAGTGCATCTGCAAGTTGATGGCTACCTTTTAAACATAAAGAATCAATCTCTTAAAAGGTCTGATATCTATCATTAGGAATTGGTCATTGATTCCTGCAAAAATATGAAGCTGACACTTGAGTTACCTGATAAGTATCAAATAGTAGAGGGAACAATCTCTGTCTCTCTCTGTCTCTGTCTCTATCTCTCTGTGTCTGTCTCTGTCTTTCTCTGGTTTTTCTCTCCCTCTCTCTGCTTTCTGCTTTCCAAAAATTGGGAGCAGTTTCATGCCTGATATATTAGACTGAAACAATGCTTCCTTTTGATCTGTGCAGAAGCCAAACAGCTTCTCTAGAGCAGTACCTTGAAACCTTTTGGGAGGCATCTAGTTGCTGTTATGAAGAGTCTGAGAAACACAAACTTGTATACTCTGGGTCTCTAAGGAGACACTATATTTTGCCTGTCAGAGAGTCACTGGCTTGATTTCCCTTACTCTAAATGAAAATAAAATCAAACAGTAGCCAAGTTACCACAGGTACCCACAATTCTGCACTGGATTAACTTGAAGCATAATTTATCGGGAAAGAAAATGCCTTGGGGTGAGAGAATTTCATTGGTGTTCCAGGTCCTTGCTTATTATCATGTGATCTTGACCAAGCATCTTAGCTCTTTGGTCCTCAGTTTGTTCATATGTCTACTCAATCGCATAAGATTGCTAGGAGGGTTCAGTAAATGACATAAGGAAAACCTGGGTTTTGGTCTATCATGTATGTCACAGTTGGAGCTGATTTCTCATAGAGAAGATTGATGGGCTATTTTTAGTTGTCATCTTCAGAGTCCAGGAAAGACTGCAAATTGAGGCCTCGGTACCACATATCTAAATGCTAAAATGTTACTAATCACAATGACAAACATAAAGTAGATGTTATGTGCTTCTAGATTAGTAAGTATACTTTTATAATGAAAATCCTAAAAATATGTATAAAGCAACTGTTCATAACAAATAACTGTGGATATTATAAATTAATATTTGCCAAAGGCCATGATGTTTTCTATGAACACTCCCTGTGCTGGCTGCTGGGCTGGAACAGGAAGAGAGAAGGAGCACAAAGTTCTCTTCCACTTGTGGGCTAGCTCCTGCTTGCCCCCCAGACCTCCTGGTCTTCTCTTCCTCTTTTTTTGTGGGAAAGACTCCCTCATTCCTCCCAAGGATCAACCACTTGGTCATCTCTCTGCCAGTGCCTCACCATGCAACTACCATGCAAAGGTCCCTCATGTTGCAACTTCCAGATTTCTCTTCATACCCTTGGTCCTATTCAAGTTACTTCATATCACAAATTTCCATCACCATTGCTACCCCTAGCACCATTAACATGACCCTTTTAAGTTCCATAGTGGAACCTATACTGGAATGACAGGCTTTCACATAGTCCCTAGCCTCTGATCCGTACCCTGTCCTCTTCTTTTTTCCATGTCTGATTCTGTCCTGAAACAGGCTTCTGTGAAAGCATGTGGATGCTCCAACCCACTGGTCCATGATCTGTCCATAACACTGCAGCAGTAGCCTCTGCTTGTCCTATGGGTCAAGAAAGGGAAGTTAGTAAATATACGTAACATATTTGAATTCCTTTTCACATCCTTTCTCCTTCCCTCCCTCCTCCTCATCTGTCCTTTGATCCCTTTCCTGTGTGTGTGTGTGTGTGTGTGTGTGTGTGTGTGTGTGTACTTTTGCAGTACGTAAGGTTTAATTCCTTGTGTGAAGTTGGTACATGTACATAACACATTGCAATTCCTTTCTTTCACCTCTTTTCCCTTCCCTCTCTATCCCCTCCCTCTCTGTCTTTTGATCCCCTTTGAGAATAATTTATCTCTCTACTTCCTATTGAGTAACTGTCTTATATTTTGCTCCTTGTTTTTATTCTGGGTTTCTTCTATAAGAGAAAGAGTGTAATTTTAATTAATATCACACATTAATATTAATAAACAAAATAAGGTTTATTTTTCTTTATGGTAAGGAGAACTCCATGATGTGTAAATGCTAAATTTTCTTTATGCATTCATCTGTGAATGGACATTTCGGGTGCTCCCAAGATTTGAGTATTATGGATTGTGCTGCTACAAACATGGGTACACACCTATCTCTGTAATATGAGGATTTTAACTCTTTTGGTAAAATCCCTAGAAAGGGAACAGATGGTTAAAATAGAATTTCTAGTTTTGGTTTTTTGAGAAATCTTCATTTTGCTTTCCTAAGTGATAGTATCAGTTTACAGTTCCACGAACAATGAAGAAGGGTTTCTTTCTCCTCCACAGCCTTTCCAGCATTTGTTATTGGATTTCTTGATGATGGCCATTGTTCCTGGGGTAAATTGGAATCTCTGTGATTCTAATTAAATTTTCTTTTCTAAGTTTAAATTAAAGTGAATTAGATACGAAGTAGCAGCAAGCATTTTGGTATTACTACTATATGAGCTTTTTTATGTGAACTTTTAATAATCTTATGAAAAAAATCACTGAGGTAGTGGCTGCTGCTTCCTCTGCTTTGCAGATTCTTGTTTGTTCTCTTGGGGTGACATTTGGTGTGGCCCATAGTCACTGCTGTCAGCGGGATTCTGGAGGACAGCAGGATTTTAGCTGGCTTGTTTTGTCCACAAACTATTCTGTTCCCCAAAGACTGACAGCAAATAGACTTCTGGGTGAATAACAAGTGGGGGCCTGCTGACAGGCTGACATTCTTCAGAATTCCTTCAGTAACTGTTCACACCGCTGTGCTTTGGGCCCTCTCAACCTGAAATAAAACATTTAAAAACTACTGAAGCCCTATCCCTGTCCAAATGTAACAGAGAAGCTTGATTTCAGGATGGAAAGGCAGTTTAAAATTCTCCTCAAAGAGGTGCTTTTGTGACTTAAGTGTGTGTACAGAAGCAGCCAGTGTCTATTACTGAAATGGAAATGTGAAGAAATCAATTTATTTCTGCTTAGAAAACACATCCTCTTTAGATTTTTCAAATGAAGCCATGAAATAAATACAATTATTTTAATAAGAGCTAGATTGAGTTAGAATATTAGATTCTAAACCAAAGGAGAGAAAATTCATTGATTGGGGGAATTACAAAGAATTAAATATAATTTATGTAAAATTAAGTAGATGTAAATTTCTTGAAATCAACTATCAGTCTGTGAAATCATAAATATGAGTAGTCGTGTACAGTGCATGTTCTTAAAGGAGGAGAGAATGAGGAGGTGGCTACCAGGGGATGAGAATGAGTCCGTGGTTAAAGAAGGAGTGGCTGGGATGAGTATCCCCTGCTTCACATTGAACCAAGAATACTCGTGATCACAAGGGATGTCTGTGTCTCCAGCCTGTGTTTCTGGGTCTATTTGCATTTCTTCATGCTGTTTGTGATGCTGTGTGGGGCAGCTTCATGCAGCAAGATCTGAGAATTCCTGGGAGGCTGCACAATGAATATAGGGACCCCAGGGAGGAATGCCCAGTACAGGAAAGAGCAGCGGGTCATTGGTAATAGTATGTATCCAATGGAATTTCTTTAGATGTGTTTAGTTTTTTTTTTAAGTTTTGTTTTTGTGAAAAGTTTTCCATTAAGTAATATAGGAGAGAAAGAATAAATAAAATAATCTTTTAAAAGCCTTATCTAGATAAAAGCAGTTTATCGTTTTTAAAGATAGGGGATATTAAAGCAGGTTTATATGCCAGCATTGATCTAGGAAAGATGGAAGAACTGATGATGGGAGCAATAAATAGGCCATCTTTGGAGCTCTGCCCATTTGTAGGTGAGAGAAGATGAGATATGGTACAGCCTCAAGGTTTGTGTGAGATAAGCACATGAAGAGTTCTGCTGGAGAGACAGGAGCATTGGTAGTCAGAGCAATGCTTACTAGGTGCTGTAAAATAATCAGTGGCCTATTTCTTGCTCATATCACAGCTCTTCTGGGTTGTTTTCCTCCGTCTAGCCATCCTAGAACTAGGACTTCTGTTACCTTGTGGCTCTACCCTTCCGAATCCTTTACTTCCAGCCACGCAGGTACACTGAAGAATCTCAGAGGAGATTGATGGGGCCAGGTATACTTTGGTCATTATTAATGTCCTAATCCGATGATCAGGAAGGCTGGGAAATGCAGCTACCTGTGTTCTCAGAAAAGAAAATGAGAATTTATGAGCGTCAGCCAGTTTCTGCCACAGAAAAGAAGGCAGAGCACATGGATACAGGTGATATTTAGTTAGCAGATATAGTTGGGGGACCATGTGGAAGTTTGCTTTAGGTCATAGTGAAAAGGGAGCAGGTGAGTATGGAAGGAAATTTAGAATTCAAAGAATCTGACGGTGTTGTAAAGTGGCTGCCTAAGAGGATGGGGAGTCAGGGAAATGCAGTGCAGTGCTACTGAGAGAACTGCTGTCAAGTGCCAGGGCTTGGCTTGTGGGTGTGGCCAGTCAGCGGGGCACACAGAGGGAAGGTGAACTAGAAGCTGAAAACCACACTCACACATACACCTGTTTGTCATTCTGACCAATAGTAGAAATCAAAAATCCCTGGGACCTGGTTCACTTCTGTTTTAATTAGCACATAGGTTTCATTTTGGTCAAATCTACCCTGAAACTGTAAAGGGAAAGGAATTCTGGGGAATATAGTTCTTGGCCTTATTCAAAATGTCAGCAAAGACAAAGTAGTATGCTTGGCCTTATTTTTCACCAAACCACCTATTAGTTTTTGAAATGGTATATGCTGTGGTATCTTGGTTTGTGAACTTAATTTGTTTTATGATTTTGGTGAAGATGGCTGCATTTGTATTTGTGTTAGGAAGATGGCCATGGTGAAGTTTTTCACCCAATGCAAAGTTTGTGAGTGAAATTCTGCCAAATGCTTTTGTTTGCAAACTGAGTTGTTTGTACACAGAAGCATTCATGAACGAAGGTATTACTGTATTTACTTTCTTTCTTGTTCATATAAAATTTGGTCCTCTGAGCACAGTGATCTTTTTTTTTTTTGGTGGAACTGGGGATTGAACACAACCCCTATGTACTGAGTTACATTGCCAGCCCCTTTATTTGGTTTTGAGACAAGTTCTTGCTAAGTCACAAAGCTGCCTTGCCTGGGCTTGAATTTGTGATCCCCTTGCTTCAGCCTGGAAGGCATGCACCTCCATGCTGGGCATATGCTATGCTATTATTACTGCCATCTAAGACAAAATTTGATACAGGAAGTATTTGTGGAATGAGATTTTTGGACATCCTTTGAGATATTTTTAATGTATGTATACATACACATAAATGTAGGAATAAAATTTTACAAAAAATGTGATTGTACCTACATTTACAGTTCTGTAATGTTTTTGCTTTTTTATTTATGAAGTCATAGTCATAGGCCTTTGCCTCTCACCTTTACTGGCCTCTACTCATCTTAGTTTTCATGATTAGTCCTGGCTTCAATGCTTCTGAGCCCTCTGCTTTCTGCCTGTCACACATGGCAGCTGAGGCTTCAATTTGCAAACATTTGTAGCGAATAATATATTGTGGAGAGAGTGCTGATTCCCTAGATGGAAGCCACTGAGAGCTCTTGTAATGAATTTAGTGAGCTGTTAATATTTGCATGTTCCTCATTCAGTCATCCTAGGGCTCTGGTTCATTTTGTATTCCCTAAGTGAGAAAGCTATAGTAGATGCATAGTTTGATCCTTTTGTTATTTTAAAAAACTAAGATTATCAAAGTTAAAAAAAATCACTGAATCTTATTATTTTCTGGGAAAAAGGCATGGAACAAAACATATCAACTGTTAACATTTAATATTCTGGATAGGGATGCAAAGGTGAGACGGGAAAGGGGTAATTGAACTATTTTGAATTGTGTTAATATTTAGGGAACACATTGCCTTTGTAATTTTATATATGTATACTTTTATGTTTCAATTTTATTCTTTAATAGTACATATTTGCAGTATGAAATGATTCCATTCATCTTGGGGAGTTGATACATGTACATAAGCCATCTTAATTCTTTCATTTGTTCTCCTTCCCCTTCCTACCTCCACCACCTTAGGCCCTTTCCCACTTGCAAAAAATCTATCTCCCTGTTTCTTAGTATCTATCTTTTATTTTGCTTTATATTTATTCATACTTTGGGTTTTCATGTAAGAGAAGCCACGTGATACTTAAGCTTTTGTGCCTGATTTAACTTCATATTATGGTCTTAAGTTGCATCAATTTTCCTACAATGACTCAAGTTTATCCTTTATTGCAGAGTAGTCCATGGTGTATAAACATCATGTTTTCTTCATCCACTCATCTGTTAATAGACATATAGTTTGCTTCTCAGATTTAGCGACTATGAGTTGTGCTGCTAAACACAGGAATATGCATATGTCCCTGTAAAATAATGTCCTTACCTCTTTTGGAAGATACCCAGAAGGGGAATACTTAGATTAAATGGACTTTTAATTTTAGAAAAAACTGCACACCACTTTTTTCTGCTATCATTTCTGGAAATAGGTTTTTTATGCCATTTATGCTATCTTCTGATTTTTCACCAATTCTAATTAATCTTAATCTTTGTGTCTTCCTCAGTATTTTTCTTCAGTAGTCACCTGAAGGAAGGCTTTCACTGTTGAGGAGAGTAGAGTCAAGTTCCTCCATGAGTGCATTGTGGGGAGGCGTTCTCTATGGTTATATGCTCCTAGAGGGTACCCACACTGTCTGTCCATTTCTTTCAGTGACACAAGCAAACCACCCAATCCATGCTAACAGGGTGCCTCACATTTTCCCATCTCTGGGGACCATCACAACAGTATGCCTTCTCTCCTTTCTCACGCTTTTGAACTTTTGACCATGTAATTTTGCTGGGTGCTAGCTATATTACCAACAATATTAAAAAAATTATGTGTAAGCATTGCAAAATCAAGGTGAGCTTGTGGTTTATTATGACTGATTTCCACTTTGTTTTTGTAATTGCTGTTTTAATGTCAAATGTGCATGCTCAACAGTGGCTTTTGTAATGGCTTGTCCTTGTAGATTATAAGAAGTTCCTATAAAATGACTAATTCCATTGCTGCAAAATCTTTGAAAGCTGTCACTTGTATTGGCAGAGCCATTGCCCATTTTTATTTTCTTAGGAACTCCCATCTTTGCAAATGCTGTGAGACAATGTTGCTGTGTATGTCCTACCTATCACTTGCATGACAGATAGCATGCATAAAATGAGAATAAGTATATTAACATGCACATGCTGAAGTCTGCCAAATTGGGACAAATGTGTTACATCTATTTGCCATAGTTTACTTTCCTGAAGACCTTGGGGATTACAACCTTCTGATGCAACTGATGTAGGTAAAGTCTAGCATGCTGGATGAGATTATATGTGGTATGGCTCTGATCTAGAAAGGCTAAGCTAGATGTAAGGGCTCAGATATTGGTGAAAGTAAGAATGAAAAGCCTTGCCCATTGAAAAGTCAAGGTGATAAGTCTCTCTGTACAATGGTTTCCTTTTGCCACTCGTCCAGGCAGGCTGAAGTGTGAGCACACGTGACATATAAAAGGAGGCAATCACATTCTGAATGGCTTTTGCAATTGCAAAATGTTGAACAAAGAGGAATCTAGAGCACTTCATATAGTGGCTTCTCCAAATGATTAGTGACATTAACTTCACAGGCAGAATCACATAAAATGTTAACAGGTTCTGCCAGAGTACATTCTAATACGGTAATTGCAGCAACTAATTCTGATCTTTGGCCTTACATTCCAGAGGTAGCAATTTTCTAGTGATTTTGTCTAGTCCAGTAAGCAGCAAAAGTATGAGAAGATTATACATCTGAAGATGTTTTGTAAGCTGGTTAGGAAGATAAAGCCATAAATGTCACCTGGGTGACATTCATGATTCATCATTTGACTAAAAAGTTCAGTAGGAGAGTGAGGAGTAAGCAGTATGATTAATATAAAAGGCACAATCAAACTAATTCAAACACCTATTTGCCAAAGCTATTTCTATTGTCTGGAACTCTTTAAGGATTTCAGATGTGAGGGTATGAGAGGAATTCAAACATTGATATTCCTGAAGTGTTTTATATAGATTGCTTAGTTCATATGTAGTTATTCCTAATTTTGGTCAAATCCAATTAATGTTCCCTAATAATTTCTGGAAATCACCTAATATTCATAGTGAGTCTCTTCTTAAGGTTAAGTTTTGGACTGCTCTTTCTATTACCAGAGTTCTCAAGTAACTATAGGGGGAGATAGCTTGAATTTTCTGTGGGGCTATGCATAACTCATGTTGTACCAAAGCCCACTTAGTCTCCTCAAAAAGAAGGATAAGTTGTTGCTGAAAATCAACAGCAAGCAACATGGCATGTATATAAAGTATATGTATATAGGCTCAAGGGAATTTTTTCCTAACAGAATCTAAAGCCTGACTAGTGAAATATTGACACAGGTAGGACTTTTCGTCCCCTGTGGCAAAAATGTCTATTGATATTGGTGCATAGGCTTCACAAAGTTAGCAAAATGAGGTCAGTCCTGCAGATTTAAAGGTAGGGTAGAAAAGCAGTCTTTAAGATTAATAACTATCATAGGCCAGTCCCATAGGACTGCAGTGAGAGAAGGGCATCCCAGCTGTAAAGCACCAATAAGATAAACACCTCATTAATAGCTCTTAAATCCTGAAGCAGCCTCTACTTTCCTGATTTCTTTGGTATAAAAAACAGGAATATTCCAAGGACTAATGGAAGGCTCAATATACCCCACTTCCAACTGTTCTACAAATGCACTTCTCCTTTGGCAGGGGCCATTGATTCACCTAAACAACTACATCAGTTTTCCATTTTAATGAGGGAGCAGTCTTTGGATGGGGAGAAGCACAATGATTTACGCTAAAAGTTTGTCTCATAGTCAAGACTTCAGTAGACTTCCACAGGTTCAACTTCTATCAACAGGAAGAATTGCCTTATTAGTAATCTGAATTTACCAGTCTTTCAGAAGCTCCTTGACCCACAAATTGGCTGTGATCCCTGCAATAAACAGCTGAGAGACTCCCTTAAAATGATCAAGTCCCACACAAGGCAGAGATGTGGCACTCTGCATAATACGTCTGGGACCTGAGCCTCACTAAGGAGGTGACTGGTGCTCAGGTGGGCCAGGCAGGTGGCCATTGGGATGAAGCCATCTCTGAAACATCTGCACCTGTGTCCATGACACCCTGAAAATATATTCCTTTAACATTAAAAGTATAGATGGGCTGATGATCTGTAATAACTTCAGTGAAAAACACTTCCTTATGGGTGGTATTGCTATATCCTTTACCTTCTTAATTAATACCTGGGGTCCTGACAGCTGGTACAAGAATCACTTGAGCAATATAGTCACCTGGTTCAAAGACCTAAACATCATGTGACAAAACCACAACCTGAATTTCCCCCAAATAGTCCAAATCAATAATTCTAGGGAGTACTTCAACACCCTTAATGATTAAACTACTTTTTCCTAAGACTAGACCTATAGTACCTAAAGGAAGATGTCCCCAGATTCCTGTAGGGATTCTAACAGGTTTATCTCCACCAATCCATGTCACATGCTCAGCAGGAGGAAGGTCTAATCCCATGCTTTGTGGAGTTCTGTTGACAAGGGATTTGACTCTCCTTTAGAGACTCTATATGTCCATACTGGGAATGTCCCTCATTGTTTTTTGTGCCTGAGGCCAAGCCTGCATCCTCTTTCCTTTAAGTGAGTTGCCATCTTGACGTCATTAAGAATGACACTGATTAGCCCAATCATTTCCCTTGTGACATCTCAGACAAGTACTCAGCACTTTCCCTCCCAGGGGAGGAGCAATTGCACCCTTTCTTGCCTGAGGTCCAGTGCATTGTTTGCAGATATGCCCTGTTTTGTTACAATTAAATCTTTGTATTTTTGAAAAAGCCTGACTCGGTTTAATTAACACAAACATAGCTTGGGAAAACATAGAGGACTTATGACCTTTGGTACCCACATCTTGACACACTTTAAATAGTTTCCAAAATTTTTAGTTACTCTGACAGCCCCTGGCTCTTGTTTACAGTCCTTTTAAAAGACAGCTGCAACACAATAAATAGCCTGCTTCTTGGGCCTGCAGTATCTGCTGTCAGGCAGCTTCCTGCAACCTGGGGAAGCACTAGGTGAGGCTCATGGAGGCCTTGAAGACTGTTTAAAAAGGACTGAGTGAGAACACTATCTTCAGGAATAGTTACCCAGGGTCATTTCATTAAAATACTGTGAATGTCCTTATCAGTCTTTTGCTGATAAGCCTGTTCTGGAAGCTGTGAGACTAGATCTGAATATTACCTGTTCCCAACAGTATTCTTTTGTAATCTCCAGGTGTCCTAGTGCCCAATTCTGTTGAGCTTGCTCAGTTGCTAATTCTTGAAAATTAATATGAAAATATAAGTACTGCCCTGCTGAAAGGCAGGACTTAGCTGAATGCTTAATAGCTAAAGAAGATAAATGCAGAGTTCCTAGGAATGTCCTGGGACCAACAAGCCCAGTGTGAAAGGTCCCTGAACCCCATTATTCATGATACTGGATTTTAAGTCTATGAGCAATTTATACTCCAAGTAATTGTGCTCATGAACTTTTGTTGTGGGTTAGTAGGGTCATGATGAATAGTAATTTGAAATGCACATGTCCTGAGGGGCCCTTCAGTAAGTGTAACCTGTTTAGCTGATCTTTGATAAGATACTACTTCTGTCTTAACTGCAGATAGAGAAGAAGGAGGAAGAGGAGGAAGAAAAGGGCTGTTCACCCTCATCCTCATCTTCTCTCAAGGGTGCACTGGGCATGGGATGTTCACCCACAGTTGAAGGGCAAAGAACTACACGGACCAAGCTCCATGTGGAGAAAGTTTCAAGGGACATAGCAGAGCCATAGGTATAAATTCGCTCCTTTTTCACTCTATCCCAGCTGTACTTCAAATGTACCCAACTGAGGAAACCAAAGATAATGTTTGCTAACATCTTGCAACATATGAGAGATCAACTAAGTACTAACTTGAACATCATGCTGGTGCAACAGAATTTCCAAAAGAGGGATATAATGCTGCACTTCAATGAGTAAACTCTGTGCCATTACTTTGGCTGACTCTACTGTGTGCACTCACAGTCCTTTTTCTTTTCCTTTTGTCATTTCTTTTGCCAGCTGGCACGTCTCTGCTGCAGAAATCCCTGTCATTGACTCATTGTGCTTTTCCCCCAGGTGGGCTTCCTTGGCTAGGTCCCTGTTGGGGCAACATCTGTAGTGGGGCCAATCTGTGAACTTGTACCCGCCCAAGGGGTGGCAAAGATGAAACACAAAGAGACACAGAATTAGGTTAAATATTTGGGTCTATGGAGCTCTTGTCCCCTTCAACAAAGAGTCCCAGCTGCCTGGCACAACCTGGCGTTTTTCATGCAGACATGGGTGCAAGCCGTGAGGGTAAAACAGGGTTCATCTGTGTCCCACCATCCACTGTACATATTTGATTAAACAAGTTTTCATCTTTGTTAATTTTCCCTACAGTATGTAAGCATGCATTCATGCCACCTTTCTCTCTAGTGCTCCTATAAAAGGCCAGTTAGGCTCTCATTTTCCTTTCTGTTCTCCCACAGTTTCATTTTATCCTGAATGTTCATTCCTATTTTTACATGAGTATAAATATGGTTTCTATTTCTTTTGTTGTTGTTCTGTTCTTGTTTATATTTCGTTCCTCTCTTTCCCTCCTGTCATCTTTATCAGTTTCCCAAAGTTTGCATACTCTTCCCTTGTCCTTCACCCTTGCTTCTGATCTCATCCTCTTCATGTAATTCTCTGTGTTTCCCCCTAACCTCATTAAAATTTTCTCCCCTGAGGATAAAAATCACCATACTGAGGGATTATTTTTGTATAGAATTTTCTGGTTAGTTTTACATTTTGTTGTGAAACCAAAAATACATTTCATATAGTTAAAGGTAGAAAATTAATACTTACCACAGTTTATCATTTTCTAGGCTGTTTAATGCTATACTTATTGCTTATTGTATTACATTAGCCAAAATGACATAATTATTATAATCAGTTGTTCTTCCTAGTATGCCAAGACTGAGATTGCCTAAGGGTCACAAACAATACTACGGTTCAGTGCCAAAGAACCAGGGGTTGGGTCAAATAGGCAACAGCAGACTCAAAAACCCAGACTCAAGGCTAGCTACACCTGGAAGATATCTCTGAGAAACAGTCATTTTCCAAGGGTTCTAAATATTAGCAATAAAGCTACTTACTATAAGCAAATTACAAACATCAACCCAGGAATTAAGCTGACAAAAAAAATTAGAAAATGAGAAGACACTTAAATGCGATATAGCCCAACACTTCCAGCTCATCAAAGGCAAAGCCAGGGAACAATGAGACAAAATAATTCAAAAGTCACCTATCTGGATTCTATGAAGTGGTAACAGCAGAAATAACAAAGCAGAAGAATGAGGCTCTAGAAAAAAATCAAACCAGAAATAATTTCCCAGAACTACCGAGATGGTGACCATGAAGACATGCTTGTGATTCTAGAGTAGATAGAAATAAAAACTGCAGGAGCTAAAAAAAAAGGTGGAAAGCATGAATATCCACCATAGGAAAGAAATGGAATCTTTGAAAGAGATTCAAAAAGAATCTGAGCTACTTGATCATATAATTTATTCTTGCCCTTGGGACCTGTTCAAGCCCACTCACAAATGTGTCCATTCCATTGTATCATGAGGTGCTTTTGATCTTCTCGCAGTATATCAGGTAAAATAAAACCTACAATGAGCAGATCACTTTTGCTTTTAGATTACAGTGCTCAATCATATAGTTGCTATAGGCTCCTATGGATGTCTTAAAATCCTCAGGAGCTCTTTTTCTAATGGTAGGCAGATATCTGCTGTACAAATCCCAGCATTTTGTACTATAACTCTATTAGGCTTAGCAGGCTTTATAGCAATTTCATCAACTACAGATATTGTTAAGGTGTCATATCCACTGGATTGTACAATCCAAGAGCATGGAGCTTGTACCATAGTTTGATGTGGTATACAACTTTCCTTTGAATTGAATCCTACAAGAGAATGGCAGTATTTCGTTACTTAATTAATAACTTGGAGCCATTTTCCAAGTCCAGCCTATATTTCTTCCTGAATCAAGGAGTGCTACCAAGTGTTATGCCTGGTAAGAGATTCAAGGTAAAATAATTCTTATTTGCTTGTAAAATAATTCTTATTTGCTTTAATTTCCAGCCAACTGAAGTCCTGAAAATATCACTGATGTAGCAGTTCCCTGATGTAAGGTTTACTGCTAATCCTCTGATTTGTGTGTATTTTACAAGAGCATCTTGAATACAATTAGCATTGGATGTCAATATATAAAACTAGCAGGGTTTTCTGTAGGTTGTCAGCATAATTAAGTTTTTTAGGGACTATATTTTCAAAGAGAATAAAGTGTGCATATATTCCTGAGGTAAGAGACAGATTGTGAAAGCTTTCTTGACAAGTGAAATTGATTTGCATATATTTGTGGGATTACATATGCCCATTTTGGGGTAAAACATTAATTTGTAATTTACAGTCCTAAATCAGAAATTTCCTGCTAAGATAATTACATACATAAGGACCCTCCTCCTTGTATCAAATATTATTAGTCTAACAGAGACAGTCATTACTATGCTTACAAGCATTGGGCCACTTCTCTTTCCTTTTTGTGAGGGAGAGAGAAATAGAGAATGAGCCAGGCACTTTAACATTTTTCTTCTGAGATTGATTGACTTACCTCATAGTAACATGAAATCTAGCTGCTAATTGTACCATCTAATAACTTTCTACTATGTTCATTGCTTTTTATGATTGTTAATTTACTTATCAGCTCTCCATCTGTCCATCCACTCACCCATCCATCCATCCATCCATCCATTGATCCATTCATCTGTATCAGTTCACTTCTGTAAATTGTTTAGGATAACATACAAAAGCTTCAGCTTTATATCTGATAATCTGGACAACTAATTTGAAGGCAATAACATGAAATCAAACAACAGGTAAGACATCAGCCATTGCTTTATAAGTTAAAGGTATCTCCTGGAGAGGATGAAGCAAGACATCCAAAAATAAAGGGTGCTTAACCTTAGATTTCATTAAGTAGTGGGTAGATGACACTCACTATCTGGTAGGACCTTCCCACAATTTGTGAATCTCAATCTTTCCATGAGAAAATTATCCAAACTGAGTTTGTATTTTTTTTTTTCATGACTCTCTTTTATTGTTACTGAAGTTTTTTTAAGGAAAATACAAGATAGGGATAGGATGAAAAAGTTATCCTTCCTAGAAGCCTTTCCTTTACATTTTAGTTTTGCTCTTTTGCCAGACTTTTTTGGGAAAATTGTCTTTTAAAAAAGGGAACAGCTAATAACTTTAAGAAGAGATTTTAAGATTAAAATATGGCATATTGTTCCTAGGCTTTAAAAAACTTAATTTCAACTCTGCAATATTTAGTTTTTAAAAATGTACATGCTGTATATCTCACTAAGATAAAACAAATATAAAACTTTTGTTATATTTACTTTGTTTCTCTTTTATTATTAGTTTTGTGAGAATAAAATATTATAGATGTATCAAAATCTATTTCTCTTTCTCCTCCTACACCAGAAATTATTTTGTCTTTCCCAAAAATGTTCTAATAATTTTTGTGCATGTGTGTATTCATGAATGTTATCTTTTTACTACTTGCTTTATGCATCTCAGATCATGTTTTTGAAATCTGTTCAATAAAGAACATAGTAGCTGGCTTTTTAAAATATCTATATAGACTTGCCTTTTGTTATGTTTTTGTCTGGGTGTCCCCACAAAGCCATATGCAGTCAAGGGGCAGGCTTTTAGAGTTTATGATTGATTCATGGTTGTGAGTGCTACACCCATCCTGGGGTGGGTAGTTTGCATAAAATGTAAGGGAGGGAAAGAAGCTGCTTGCCACCCCTCCTCCTTTTTGCTCTTGTTGCTTTTGCTATCTTCCACCATTATGGACGGTTGCCCTCTGCCATGTGCCACCCAGCTGAGTACGGACTGAAACCTCCACAGACTGTGAGCTAAATAATCTTTTCCTTCCCTAATTCTGGATGTCAGTTATTTTATCTCAGCAACGAGAGAAAAATAACGAAGACACCTTTGTACACTGATCTAGTTTACTTGTTCTCTGGTTGATAGATGTTTAAATTTTGCCTTTTTCTTATCTTATATAATGGTGTAATGAACACAAAAAGTCTATTATTTTATGAATATTTGTGAATATTTTTCTAGTATAGGTACTAGAAGTAAAATTCTTAAAGTACAGTACTCTGAAAAATGATTTGAAAAGTATATGAGAAAATGGAATGATAGCCCTTTCTCTTGGGTATGAAGAACTAGTATACTGAAAATGGCCATAATTCAAGAACTGTTACATAGATTCAATGCAATTCCAATCAAAATTCCATTAGCATATCTCATAGAATTAGAGAAAACAATACTAAAATTCATTTGGAACAGGAAGAGACCTATAATAGTAAAGGCAATTCTGGACAACAAAGGCAAGGCAGGGGCATCACAATCCCTGACTTGATATTATACTATGAGGCTATGTGTGAGGTGAACATGATAACCACTACACTATGGAAATGATGAAGCTATGTGATAGCTGGGAATATAGCTCTGCAGCACAGTGCCTGCCTGGCAAGCTCAAGGTCCTGAGTTTGATTTCCAGTACAAAAAAAGAGCTATTGTGATAAAAAACAGACTGGTACTGGCAAAACAAACAAACAAAACAGAACTGAAGATCAATGGAAGGGACTAGAAGATGCAGAAACAACTTCAGACATACTCAGCCACCTTATCTTTGACAAAGGTATCAAACACATTCACTGAAAGAAAGATAGCATCTTTAATAAATGGTGCTGGAAAGACTGGCTCTGCACATGCCCGAGATTAAAATTGGACCATATCTTTCACCATATACTAAACTAAATTCAAAGTGGATCAAAGATCTAAATATAAAAACACAAATTTTAAATCTGCTGGAAGACATACTAGGTAGAACTCTTGAAGACATTGGTGTAGGCTAAGACTTTATGAATAAAATCCAATCACACAGGAACTACCACCTTAACAACCTGGATCCTATCTTATTAAAAAGCTTTTACACAGCAAGAGAAATCACCAACAGAGTGAAAAGACAACCTACAAGGTGGGAAAAAATGTTTGCCAGCTGTTCCTCAGACAAAGGATCACTACTGAGGACATATAAAGAATTCAAAAAAATCAGACCTCCAAAATATAAAGACCCAATGCAAAAATGGGCATCTGAGATGAATATACACTTCTCAGATGAAAAGTACAAATGGTCAATAAATATATGTAAAAAAATTTAATATCACTGGTCATTCAAGAGATGAAAATTAAAACAACACTGAGATTATATCTCATGCCAGAAAGACTGGCTATTATCAAGAAATCAACCAATAACAAATGCTGGTGTGGCTGTGGGGGAAAAGAAACCCTTCTCTACTATTGGTGGGAATGTAGACTGGTGCAACAACTGGAAATCAGTGTGGAGATTCCTCAAAAAGCTAGGACTAGAGGTTCCATTTGATCCAGCCATTCCCCTTCTGCATATCTTTCCAAAATAACTAAATAGGCCGGCCGAGCAGGCTCCCCCAGCCCCCCGCGCCTTGCGCCCAGGCAGCCAGTTCTCCGGGAGCTGCAGCGCTCCTGGGTCCCAGTGTGGGCCGG
>NW_004955408.1:33785344-33790650 GCF_000276665.1 Chinchilla lanigera
TGCCCACCGGGGTCAGAGAATGTAACACCCCAATCTGTTGTCAATGGAAACCAAAATGTATATAAGGGGAAACAAAGTTAGCCATAGGCCCCTGCTTCCAGATTGGCAAAAGAAGTGAGGGTGGCTAGCCTCAAATTAAACTCTGATTTTGTTCTCACTGGCGAATGGCATCTCTTGTGGAATGTTTGGGACATTACGGGAATTTCTGCCGTAACAGTAGTTAAAAATCTATTTAATATTTACACACACACACTTCTTCTTCAACATGATAGCAAGATGTACCTCATTTCCTGAGTAATGTTACATAAAGAATTCTAGACCGGAGGTTGGTAAATCAAAGGTATCATTTTCCCAAAACCGTTTTAAAAATTATTTCTAAGCTCAAATCTACTGATAGTATGAAATTAATTTGAATCATGTATGGAGCACGTGTTTATGTTTATACATTCTATAGAGACTCCTTCACTCCATGAAGATTAAGATAGACCTTATTGTCACTGCCATGTGAAAGTAATAGAATGTTTTCAGCCCTGGGTTTTCACTGGGATTACAGGCCTTTGAAGACTTTAATTCTAACATTCTCCTTTGGCTTGGCTCAAGACTTCATCTCTTATCTTCCATCTCCTTGGAGGTTCAAAGTCTTTGATGCTCAGGTATTCAACCCTCTACCCCAATCAGGGAATTTGCCACATCAGATCAAGCACACTAACAGTCTTGATGTTTTTTCTGTCTTGATATTTGGGAACTAAGAAACCACTATTGTAGACTGAACTGAACCTTCCTATTTATATGTTGAAGTTCTGATCTCCAATATCTCAGAATTGGAATTTTTTGGAGATAATGTCTTTAAAGAGACAATTCTGTTAAAATAATATCTTCAGGGATGACCTTAATCTAATATGACTTTATAGGCAAATCTAAATCTAATATGTTTTTATAAGAAGAGGAAATTTGGACATAGACATGTACAAGAGGAAGGTGATGTGAAGATAGGAAAATAGCCTTCACAGGATAAGAAGAAAAATCTAAGAAAAATTAACCTTGCTGACACCTTGACCTTGGGCTTTCAGACTCCAGAACTGTTAGTAAAGTTCTTTTGATTAAACTAATCTGTTGGTACTTTTGGTACAAGGGTATTTTGTTATCTTATTCCTAGAGAGTTCATATAATTGTCCTTTATTCTATGAGCTCAGTTTTGTTTTTTAAAACAAACTTATTATATTCTACCCAGATTTCTAACTGTTTATAGCTAAAGGACGTTCTAATGAGCTAGAACCAGACTCATTTCAGAAAGCCAGACTGTGCATTCTGGCCTCTGCCAGTCTTTACGAAAGGCATTCCCCGGGGCTTAACAGTGACTACTTGACCTGAAACCAGGAGGCCTAGGTTTGTATCACAGCTTCCCATTAATTAGCTACATGCCACTGAATGGCAACTCCTCAGCTCAAGGCTGTCCTCTGGAGAAGAGTGGTTTTCATATGGTTCTAACTCTGCCTCCTTCCTGCCCTTTAGCAATAGCAGCAGCAGCAGAAGTGAGGAGGAACTATGCCGGTGAGTTCTGCACCCTCAGCCCAATTCAGAGGGTGGCATTGTTTTGTGTGTGTTTTGTGCTGGCATTCCAAAAAATATCTCACATGAGCAGGGCCTTGCAGACTGAAACAGACCTCAACACCTTTTACAAACTAACAACTCTAGTTCCTATAGCATTAATACAAGTTGTACTTTTCTAATGGCACCCTAAGGCTCTACCTCATTGAGATACCACATGTCATGCAGCTCACCAGGTTTAGGTAGAGCAGAGAGAACCATGATACTGAGGTCACTCCATTCTAGCATCTCCCCAGGGGTCGGGGCAGAGCCTGACATAAGGCAATAGCTTCCTGATTCCTTACCCTCTTCTCAAGCTGGGGCTCCATCACAGCACAGCCCGGGCATTGTCTGTATGACATCAACAAGCCTGAAACCCCTGGACCTGTTCAGTGCTGTCTTGAAAACTATGCAGAGAATGACACAGATTTAATTGAAAACACTACCTGCTTTTATCTCTCCACTTGCCTCCTGTCTTCTTGCCCTTGTGCCAACTGAAATCTCACCTGTCAACCACTTAATGATGGTTGTGAGAAAATGGTGTTTATCTACACTCAGCAAAGGGCAAGTGACATATTAACACCCTGGGACAGTCACTATTCTTCAAGGAAATAATAATTTACTCATTCTGATTGTGTCTATGGCCATGATTTCTGAAAAGGACACTCACCACACCCCAAGGCCCAGCAATCCTTTTGTGTTCCTTTGCTCTATGCAGCCCCTGTGGATCAAACTCTAATGGAGACTGGCTGCAAACAGCAAAGGCTCTGAGGGAGTCCAGTGCACTAGGTAAAGCCTCTGGGATTTGTACAATATATATATTTAAAAGTGTGGTGCAGTCTCATGGTCTCCTTCTGAGTTTTTTTACATATTTTAAAAATCACTTTCTTTCTTTTAGTTCCAACCTCTGTTCTCCTTTTAAGTACTCTGACTGCCTCCCGAGTAAAGCATCAGCTCCCAATAGACTTTGGTGATTTTTGTTGGAGAATTTTATGTAATTTTTGCTGTGCTGCAGTTGTATTTCAGTAGTTATGGAGAACGATCCCTTTTATCTGTGCTATAACTGGTGGTTTGTCTCTGTATCTTAATACTAAGGCCTATTTAAGGATTTTGTCTGATATATTTGTTCTACAGAACATAGATATCTGTAATGAAGTTTGCCTGGAGTTAGATTGTTGGCTAAATCATTATCTTACACCTTATTTCTACTCAGCATTCACATAACATCACGTTTAAAAGCTTTTCCTCCTGTAATTAAGTTAAAATGAATTTCAGTGAATTCAAGAGTATCAAATAAAAGTATCTCCATTTATTTCTCAACATTTTTAAAGAATCTTTTTAGAGCCACAAAAATCTGGGACCAGAATTAACAGTCATTTGTGTGTGTGTGTAGTACTGGGGATTGAGCTCAGGACCTTTGTGTACTGAGATATATCCCCAGTCCTTGTCCCTTTTATTTTGAGACAAGGTCTTGCTAAATTGCCAAGTTATCCATGCTGGGGCTTGACTTTCTGCTTCTCCTGTCTGAGCTTCCCAGAATGCAGAGATTACAGGTATGTGCTACTGTGCACAGTCTTTATAAGATATTTCTTACCCTTTTTGGTGAAAGCACCTAAATTTTCATTGTGGGACCTTTTTCCTGTGCTCAACTCTAGGTAAACTTCACACTGCTCCTGCCCCCATGGAGGTGGGGGTGGACACAGACATCAGAACAGGTCAAATACGTGCCTCAAAAGGCAGAAAAATGAAGGAAGTCAGGAGTTGATGATGTTTAAACAGGTAAACAGGCTATTAAAGTAATTTTAAATTAAGGTAATTTTAAAAGTGAAAAGTAAGCAATACTGTTCTGCCTTGGGATGCAGGTAGGGGTTGGGCTCAGTTAGAATTCTCAGATTCTTTGGAGTTCCATGCTGGAATATAACATCACGGGCCTCAAACCCTAGCCTTGGGTCCCCAGCCTCCAGTATCCCCTATTCAATCCAACGCTCAGGCCATGGTTCAAGTCCCAGGTTATTTTATCTCTAGTTAAATCTCATGTAAAGAGGGTTCTCTCTTAATACCCACACAGACACCAGGTCTGTATATTTAAGTGTTATTCTCAAAATCCCTGGAAAAAGCCCCATTGCTCTGCCACTTGGGCCCACATGTGCATCCTGGAGGCCTAGTTTCTGCTTAGAGGGATACACTGGCAAGATTCTATGCAGTCTCTGGAGGCAGGATGAGGGAGAAGGGTTCTGGACACATTGTAAGAATAACATAGTCTTTTTTTCTTTAAAAAGAAAAAAATAAAGTAAAATTTCAAAACAAGATAATAGGAGGGAAATAATGGTTAATATATTGCATATTGTTATCTTTGAATTAATTACTCAGAGTGCAAGATATCAGCATTTAATTGTCCAAACAATATTAGCACAAAACTTTTCTTCAATGAACTAAGAAAGATTAGTAGTATAACTATCTTAACTACTATATCTATATCTATATCTATCTATCTATCTATCTATCTATCTATCTATCTATATTTGCTTTTCCCTTCCTTTTCTCCATTCCTCCATCCAAGTTTTTCTTTCCTTTTGAAGTTTCTTCCAATTTTGCAGTATTTATTGTACATTTTGGATCTTATTTACTCTTTCAGCTTCTCACACTAGAGAGACATGATATTTACACATGTGCATCTACTTTATTTCACTTATCAGTGTGGTCTCAAGTTGTATCCATTTACCTATAAAAGTCTCCAGTTTATTCTTCTTTATGGATGAGTAATACTCCATTGTATAAAAAGGACACATCTTTTTTTTATGCACACCTCTGCTGATGAGCATAAACATGGGTGCATACGTTGCTTTGGTCTGATGTTTCTAATTTTTCTGGGAAGATGTGCAGAAGGGGAATAGCTGGATCATATGGAACCTCCAATCTTATTTTTTTATTTACACAGTGGTTGCACCAGTTTACACTCCCACCAACAGCTGAGAAGTATTTCTTTTTCCCCATAACTCTTCCAGCATTTCTTATTGTTTGATTTCTTGATAATAGCTATTCTTTCTGGAGTGAGATAGAATCTCACTATTGTTTTAATATGCATCTCTTGAATGACCAGTGATGTTGAAAGTCTATTCACACATTTATTTTGAACAGAAGCTATTTGTACTTCTTCATCTGAGAAGCATATATTCATCTCAGATGCAGAAACAATTCCAGATAAAATCAGCCACTTTATCTTTGACAAAGGAGCCAAACATGTTCACCAGAAGAGCCTCTTTGCTGGAAAAACTGGCTTTCTACATGCTGAAGACCCATGTCTATCACCATGCACTAAGCCAAAATAAAAGTGGATCAAAGATCCAAATATTAAAACAGAAACACTTTCATAGCAGCATAATCTGTCACAGCAAAATTTTGGAAACAACACCAATGTTCATCAACTGAGGAGTGGAAAAGAAAAATGTGGTATTTTTATATAATGGAATAATACTCAGCCATAAAGAAAAACTCAAGGCTTTTATAGGTAAATGGATGCAACAAGAGACCATACTCATAAGCAAAATAAATCAGACCTACATGTGTAAACACCATATTGTCTTCCTAGTGTAAGAACCTGAAAGAGTAAACAAAACCAAGAGATCAATAGATATTGTAAAAGGGAAAGAAACTGCTTAATAGGAAAGAACAACTGGGATGAGAGAGAGAAGAAAAGAAAGAAGGAAGGGAAAGATTAT
>NW_004955408.1:33792924-33794005 GCF_000276665.1 Chinchilla lanigera
AATTCTTTATATGTCCTAGATAGAAGTCCTTTGTCTGAGGGGCAGTTGGCTGATCTTTTTTCCCAATTTGTGGGCTTTCTTTTTACTTTATTGATGATTTCTGTAGATGTACAAAAATTTTTCAATAAGATGACATCGCAGCTGTTGATTCTTTGAAGTATTTCCCGTGCAGTTTGGTTTTTGTTCATGAAAGCTCTGCCTACCCCAATGTTGTGAAGATTTTTACCTACTTTCTATTCCAATAAATTTAGTGTTTCTGTTTTAATATTTAGATCTTTGATGCATTTTGACTTTAGTTTATGCATGGTGAAAGACATGGGTCTAGTTTCATGTGGAAAGCCAGTTTTTCCAGCACCATTTAAGAAAGAGGCTATCTTCCTTCTATTGAAAATGTTTGGCCCCTTTGTTGAAGATAAGGTGGCCACATGTGTTTGTAGTTGTAGCTGTACCTTCTAATCTGTTCCATTGATCTTCAGGTCTGTTTTTGTGACAGTATCATGCTGATTTTATCACAGTAGCTTTGTAATGTGATTTTAAGTCAGGAATTGTGATGCGTCCTCCTTTTCCTTTGTTTCCCAAGATTGCTTTTGCTATTCTAGGCCTCTTCTGGTTCCAGATGAACTTTAGGTGTGTTTTCTCTAGATCTGTGAGGTATTCTAATGGTATTTTAAAAATATTGGTTCTTCCTATCCATAAGCAAGGAATATCTTTCCATCTTCTGATATCCTCTCTGATCTCTTTTTTCAGAGTACTGTAATTTTCACTGTATAGATCTTTTACTTCTTTTGGTGGATTGATTCCTAAGTATTTCATCTTTTTTGATGCTATTGTGAAAGGTGTGGTTTCCCTACTTTCTCTCTCAGCTTGTTTGTTGATTTTGTACAGGAATGCTACTGATTTTTGACTGTTAACTTTGTATCCAGCTACACTACTGAATTTGATTACTAAATCCATGAGCTGTTTGGTGGAGTTTTTGGGGTCTTCTATAAAAAGAATCATGTTATCTGCAAATAATGACAATTTCACTTCTTCCTTTCCTATCCTTATTCCTTTTATTTCTCTCTCTTGTCTAATTGCTCTA
>NW_004955408.1:33794105-33802493 GCF_000276665.1 Chinchilla lanigera
CTTTTGTTATTTTGTTATTATTCTTTTCTCTTTAAAAGAAAATTTAGAAAACAGAAACACTATATTTGCTGGAAGAGAGAATAGGTAGAACTCTTGAAGACATTGATGTAGACAAAGACTTCATAATAAAAATTTTGATCACATGGGAACTATCAGAAAGAATCAACAACTGGGATCTCATTTTATTAAAAACTTTGAAAAGTAAAAGAAATCACCAATAGAGTGAAGATACAACCCTCAGAGTGGGAAAAAATTTGCCAGCTGTTTCTTAAAGGACTACTATCGAGAGTATATAAAGAATTGAAAAAGCCCCCATATCCCTCTCAGATTTATTGAAGTATTCTTTGGCCAAGATCTTATGGTTTATAAAACAGGAATCCAAGCACAATTGAGATTTTATGGAGAACCCCACAGTCCATCATGTCATAGCTGAAAGCACCATCCAAGTGTTCCTACTCTGCCATAGTGATTCCCATCATTACCTTTGTTAAAAGAATAACTATGACTGGTTACACTTATCAGTTTTCTTTAACAAGAAAAAGATTCTAGAGCTAGGCAGCACTCTAGGCTGAAGGTGTTTCAGAATGCACTATTGCACCCTATACACAGATTATTTATAGTTAGAGAAAAAGGAAATCTTATATCACTTTGGTTTGGTGCTTTTAATTCTTTTGGGAAGACATCAAGAAGGGGAATAGCTGGGCCAAATGGAACCTCTAGTTTTAGGTCTGTTTAGAAATCTCCACAATGATTTTCACAGTGGTTGCAGCAGGCTATCCTCAGTGGATAATGCCTCCTTTTTCCCCACAGCCCCACCAGGATTTATTATTGGTTGATTTCATGAAAAGAGCCTTTCTGGAGTAAGATGAAATCTCAGGGAATTCCCCATTTAATCCTCAAAGACCTTTAGGGCAGATCTAATACCAATTCTTCTAAAACACTTTAACAAAATTTAAAGAGTGGTACTCCAAAAGTCATTCCTGAAAGCTACCAATTCCTTAGCTTCAAACCAGACAAGGATCCAACCAAAAAGATAACTGTAGACCAGCGTCTTTAATAAATACACACACAAAAACCTCAACAAGAGACTAACAAACAGAATTTAATGAATCACTAAAAGAAACCATACATTATGACCAAGGAGGCTTCATCTCAGGGATACAAAGATGGTTCAACATACACAAATCAGTCATTATAGCACATCACATAAACAGGAGAACAAAAATCACATGATCAGATGTAAAACACACTTTGGCAAAATCTCGCATCATTTCATGATAAGAACATTTAGGAAAATAGGTATAGAAGAACCTTTTCTCAATCTGATAAAAAAAATTATGACAAACTTGTTATGAGTGTCATATGAACTGAGGGAAAATCTGAAGATTTCGCTCTGAAATAAGAAACAAGACAAGGATGGCCACTATCACCACTCCTGTTCAACACAGTATTTAAAACATTAATTAGAGCAATTAAGCGAGACAATGAAATATAAGGGAAAATAAAAGCAAAATACAGGAAAGCAAGAAGTCAAATTATCATTACTTGCAGATTACATGATCTGTAGATAGCCCCCCAAAAATCTACAACACCTAGAATTAATAATCAAATTCAATGATGTAGCAGGCTACAAGATTAACCCACAAAAATCAATAACGTTCTTGTGTATGAATCCACTGAAAAAGAAATTAGGAAAAACTACCATTCCCAATACTATGAAGACAAATACCTGTTAATAAACCTAAGGATATGAGAGAATTCTACACTGAAAAATTTAGTATTTTGAAAAGGTAAATCAAAGAAGACATCAGAAAATGAAAAATATTCCCTGTCCCTGGATAAGCATAGCCAAAGTAATAAAAATTGCCACAGTTTCAAAATTGACTACAGTTTAAATCCAATTTTAACCAAAAACCAAGAACATTCCTCACAGAACTGGAGAAAACAATTTTAAATTCATACAGAAACAAGAGACCCAGAGTAGCAAAAGCAGTCCTGGATAATGAGTGTAAGGTGGGAGGCATCACAATCCCTTATTTAGGATTTTATCACAAAGCTACGCAGTTGTGGTGCAAAAACTGATTTGAAGATTAAGGAAAAAATAGAAAATGCAGAAACAACCCTGAGCACATTTAACTATTTTATCTTTGATAAAGTTGCCAAAAACATACTCTGGAGGAAAGATAGGCCCTTTAATACATGATGAATGGAAAACTGACTATCCACATGCAGAAGATTGAATCTAGACCTGTATCTCTCACTATGTACTAAACTAAATACTAAACCGAAATCAAAATGAGTCAAACAACTAAATGCTAAAGAGTCAACCTGTTGGTAGCCCCAGTTGCATGGGAAATAATATAAAGATCAACAAATGGAACTATATCAAGTTAAAAACTTCTGCACAGCAAAAAAACCCCAACCAACAGAGTGAAAAGACATCCTGAAGAATGGAACAATTGTTTGCCAGCTATTCCATGGTCAGAGGACTAATATTTAGGATATATAAAAACCAAAATTTAGGTCCCTCCAAGATAAAATACCTCATCAAAAAATGGGTAAGTGACATAAATGGACACATTACAGAAGTAAAAATGGCCAGTAAACACATAAAGAAATGATCATCAGTGCCTATTAGATAAATGTAAATGAAAACAACACCTAGATGCCTTCTTGCCCCAGAAAGAATGACAGTCACCAAGAAATCAATATCAAATGCTGGTGAGGTTGTGTGGAAAAAGGAACTTTTATACACTGTTGGTGGGGTTATAAACTAGTAAAAGCACAATGGGAATCAGTCTGTGAATTCTTTATAAAATCGAACCAGAAATGCTACTTCACCATCGTTATTCTCTTTCTAGGTATCTTCCTGAAAGAGTTAAATACATCATATTACAGTTGCTATAGTCGGGATTTTCAAGGGGATAGATTTAACACAAGACACATAATTTATAGGATTATTGTATATTATTTACCCAAAGAATCAAATGCAAAAGAGTGTAAGAGATCTGTCCATGCCCTAGAGACCTAAAGAATCCATCTAAGGGCCTGGATTCCATGACAATGTTCTGCATGAGTCCAGGTGAAGACTTAGAGTCCTTGGTAATGTCCTCTACAAGTCCAGTGGAGACCTACAGCCCAAAACAATGTCTCATGCAAGTCTGTATCAAGAATCTTCACTCAAAAAGTCCCAAAGGTCAGTGGTGGAAGGTAAAAAGTCTATGCCAGTGAGAGGAAGCATCTGTGCCAGCAGGTTGAGGGATCTGCACTGCAACCAAGAAGTGACACTCAAGGTAAGGACGAGAGCCCCCCTGAAGAGAAGCACAGCCATCCTTAACAGTGAGGATCTGAGATCCTCCAACAATGAGAACAGCTAGTTCATATCAGGAAAACCAGCAAGACAAGCTTCTCTGGGAGAATCAACAGCACATCTTGTTCCCCTCCAGTTTTCCTTTTATGCTGTTGGCAACAACCCTTCCACACCTAGCACCATGCTGACTCAGTTCAGCTGTGTGTTAAAAGCTGACCATTAGTTAATCCACCACAACAGTGATACATGCACATCCATATGTATAATTGCACAATTCATTATAGCTAAATCTTGGAAGTTGCCTATATGTCCATTCACAGATGAATGGATAAAGAAAATGTAATATTTAGGTGCCAGGGAGTACTATGCTGCCATAAAGAAAGATAAAATTGAGTCATTTGTAGGAAAATAAATGTACCTTGAGACCATTATGTTGAGTGAAATAAATCAGACACACAAGCTTAAATGTTGCTTCATTTCTCTTATATGAGAAATTAACATTATAAATGAGAGGAAAGTAAATGATAGAGAACAAGATGTAGGAAGATAGATCTTTATCAAATGGGAAGGAAATCAAGAGATGGAGGGGGATTGATGGGTAGGGAAAAGGAATAACAAAAGGAATTAAGATACATTCTGTTACACGTACCAACTCCACACAAGGGATGTAAACATTACATACTGCAACCATGTACTAATAAAAATTTAAAAACAAAGTGAACCGTAACAGTTGCTAAAAAGATCAGCATTAAAAAGATGGCACATATTTTTCACTAGGACAATAGGAAAGATACATTATGGGCATCTCAGACACCAGCAAGACTCTGTCCAGTACAGAATCAAGGATGTAGAACTATAAATCCTCGCTTTGAGCAGATAGCCCTAGGGCACCCCACTCACTGAGGGCATCTAGAGAAGGTTTCTCCAATTTCAGCCATCAATCGCACTCTAGAAGCCACTGTAGCAGTGCTCCAAGTGGATCACACTACCACTGAGGGGGTGGAAGACCTGGGCACATCCATGTCATGCTGGCTTTTCAGGCATGCAAAATATAAGGGTTGTAGTGGCCAGGCAGCTGTGAGGCCAGGCAGCTGTGAGGCCAGGCAGCATGCTGTGAGGATAAAGCTCTGAGGATAAAGCCAAAAGCAGAGCAGGGCCCACAGAAATCTGAAGATGCCAGCAATACAGAGGAACACCTACCTCAGAAGACTGCAGGCAGCAAGCGGAGCCAGCACAAGAAAGAACACCTGTGGGCTGCAACGCTTCACTTCTGTAACGCAGGTACCCGGGGAGCTGTGCCGCTTTTAAGTTAGTAATTTACTCTACAGTGCAACTATTTTCTGATCTTTCAGTTTAAGCTGAAGGGCCTCTGGACTTCACAGTGGGGAGTGGCTTGGAGCAAGTGGGTAGGAACTCAAAGTAAAAAATGGCCAGGAGAAGAGAAGCAGAAGACAGAATTTGTCATCAAGGAAGAGAAATAATGAGTAGACCTGGGTTCTGATTTTACACTGTAACCAAGTAGTTGAGCAGCCTTGGGAGGTCACAGGCCAAGTGTTTGAAGACTTGCTTTGCCCTACTGTTCTGTGATTTCATCACCGTTGTGTTTAGGTTAGGTGCTGGTACCATGCTGTCCTTAAATAAAGAACAAGAGATTGATCTCAGGTGAATACAATCTGTTTCAAGTTTTCCCAAATATTTTTGAAAGTTTTATTTTTGGCATACTAATTCCTATCAAATCTAGCATATGATTCCAAACTATGGCTTTATATTTACATGACAATCTATACTGCTGTTGGCTAACTCATAATTTATAGTTTTACAATAATTCAAGGGCTCTATACTTTTTTCAGGTAATATAAGTAATTTTCAAATTCTGGAAATAATTATAATAATATTCAATTTAATGTTTTAGAATGAGGTTAGTGGTAGTGGTAGTTAGCTTTAGTTTCAATTTGGGGGGTTAATTTACTTTCTTTTGTTCTTTAAAAGAACGTGGAACTGAATTCTGATGTTTGCTTTACTCCTACAGCTTTTTGGAGTATTTTAGGGAAATATCCAAGTATTCAATAGACTAAGTATAAGACAGGGTGGGACTTTACTTCCTTAGAATAGCAAACTGCTGATACACTAGTATAGATGTGTAGAAGTCCCGAATGGAAAATCAATAGTCTTGAGGTCTTGGATAATTGTGAGAATGTTGAAGACTTGATGGTTGGCTATTCAAGATGGGTTCTAACCTATATTTTGTGCTCAGCAGCATTTTGTAGGGAGTACCTCACCTTTGTGCTTAGTACCATACATGGTGTGATTGATATAGGTTTAAGATTGTGTATTAGTCAAGGCTCTCCAGAAAGAACCAAATATATGTGGAAGAGATTTGTTAGGGATATTGGCTCATAGAATTATGGAGGCTGAGAAGCCCCTCATTAGGTTGTCTGAAGGCTAGAGCTGGAGAAGTCGTTTGTGTCTTAATTCAGGTCAGAACCAAAGAAGTTGAAGACCTGGGAGGCAACAGTGCAAACCTCAGAGTCAAAGGACTGAAGAAATTGAGAGAGAAAATGTGTCCTTCTTCTACTTTGTATTGTATCTGGTCACCGAACTGATTGTATGGTGCCTGTTTACATTGAGGGACAATCTCTCCCCACTTAAATCGCTGACTGGCACACTCTTTCTGAAAATATTCTCACAAATCCTCACAGGCACACTACCTATCTAGTAATGAGGAGTATTTCCATCTAACATAGTGCAAATATTGCCATGTTCATCTCATGAGTCACACTTTGTACCCCATTATTATGGTTTATATCTAGATGTCCCCCAAATTCTCATGCAATCATAGGTGGGGTTTAGGGGAGGTGATTGGATAATGGGCATAATATTCATCATTTATGAGTTTATACCCAAAGTGATGTTGGGAGTGAAGCTTTTTTGGAAGAGATGGGTCACTGAGGACGTGGCCTGAAAGAGTTTACATATTTCCCTTCCTTCTCCCTTGATCACGCACTCTGTTTCCTGGCACCATGCCAAAAGCAATTTTCTCTGCCATGCTCCACTGCCATGCTGCTGTGCCTTGAAGCCAGCCAACTATGGACTGAAACTTCTACAAACTTGAGCAAAAATAAACTTTTCCTCACTACTTTTATTTTGCCCTAGTTATCATTTTAAGTCTGGCTAAACACGTCCATCTGTACCCATGCCTGAACACTGTATTGCCTTTGAATTAGTCCATGACCTTTAAACTCAGCCTTCTGCAAAACCTCAGGACTTGGGCAAAATGCAGACAAACTATTGCACTGTAACCTACATGTTTTCTAGTCCATTTCTCAGTGGTGTTCTTTGTCCCAGATGCAACCTTGTGAGTTTGACCTTTACTGTCTGCCTTCTTATCAACATTCTCATCTTCTGAGCTCTAACAATAATTAGCCATCAGGTTTTACTTATACTCTTCTATACTTTTTCCAGCCTGAGTCTCCAAACTTTTTCAAACTCCTCCGAAAAACCAGTTTCAAAGATTTCTGAACCAACTGGTAAGGTACGGCCATAACAGTGATCCCACTTTTCTGGTACCGATTTTCTGCAATAGTCAGAAAATAATAGGGGGTTGAATTTGCCTCATGATTTTAGGAGATTCAATCAGTGTTTGTCCGCCACCAAGGCAGGAAAATTATGATGGAAGGGTGTTTCAGAGCAAAGATTCTTAGCTCATGTTCCCTGGCAAGAGAACAGTGCCAGGAGGAGAAGATCCAGAGACTATACATGTTACTGAAGGTCATGTCGCTATTACTCACCTAGACACACCCATAAGTGTGTTTCACTAATTTGCTCAGTATTCTATTTTCCAATGAAATTCACATGTCATGATTAACGATCACAGAGTGGAAATAGAGTGAGTCTTGAGTTAAATGTCACAGATTCCTCTTACAGTTTTTATTGAATTATAATGACTTTTCTTGAATAAATGCTTTTTCTTTGTTATATGCTTTTAAAACAGTTTCTAGAAACTATAAAATATTGCATTTTATATGATTTTCAACAATTAAAATATCTGTCTGGGAATGAGCTGCTGAGATTCTTATGCCATCATATTGAATGTCTCCTTTTCATTTTTTAACACCCAGAGTCTTCAAAGAAATAAAAGTAACAAACCTCTTCAACTTGCAAGAGGGCCTCAATCTTCTATCAAATCACAAACAAAAGAATGGAAACTAATGGTGTTTTATGAGAAAGAAGAGGAGGAAATTAATTGAAGAAAATGAAAATGTTAACTCATCACTCTGTTATTAATCAGAGAATTTAAGAGTTTAGACAATTTAGGAACCTTGAGGTTTTATATCCTTGAATCTCTGCTCATTGGAAACAGAGGCTATCTTTTCCAAGGTCCCAGGATTGGAGAGGTGGAAGATATAAGTATCATTCTGCGCCTATACTTTATCTCATTATTCAATATCTGTCTTACTCAGCTCTTTTTATGCAGCAACAATGATTTATTATACCCATATTCATAGCATCTCACACTTCCTTCTCCAGAAAACAACACAATGGAAATGAATGTAAGAAAGCCCTCCGGAATCTGAGAAATCACAATTCTTTGGGGAGTGCTGATTGCTTATTTGGGGAGATAATCTCTAATTTAGTATGGATGGAGGGAAGGATGGATGCAAAAGAGTCCCATGGAGGTTATAAAATTCTCAGAAAAAGATACATTTGCTTGTACCTCTATTGAATATAGTTTAGTTCTTCCTGATGAATATCCTTGATTAATACAACGGGGAAAACACGTAACTTATGAATCATTTTCACTAGCAAGAAACACAAAATTGATTTACCATTATACAGTAGTCTGTTACAAAGCATAGTGAATAATTTGCTTGCATTTTATACCAGTTTTAAATGTTGAGAGACATCTGCAAATGATAGTAATGGACCAGGGTTATTGTTGAAAAGTATTCAATATTCTTACTTTTTAATTTTAAATAGAAAAAAGGAATAAGAAAATAACAAAAACAAAGACAGAAACAAAACAACACAAAAACAATAAAAACCATACAGGATTTCAAAACAAGATGATAGTAATTAAC
>NW_004955408.1:33807683-33870968 GCF_000276665.1 Chinchilla lanigera
ACGTTTGGCCCCTTTGTCAAAAATAAGGTGGCTGAGTGTGTTTATAATTGTGTTTGGATCTTCTAATCTGTTCCATCAATCCTCAGGTCTGTCTTTTTGCCAGTACCATGCTGATTTTATCACAGTAGCTTTGTAATGATGCAGGGATTTGAAGTCAGGAATTGTGATGCCCTCTGTTTCTCCTTTATTGCTGAAGATTGCTTCTGCTACTCTAAGTCTCTTTGGTTCCAGGTGAAGCATTCTATATTCTTACCATATCTTTCCCAATTTTCTCTTTTTTATTGTCATTCATGAATATTAGAGATGAAAAGTGATGCTGCAAGTGCCTCATGTAGAAGTTACTTTTACTTTTTAGAATTAATAAATTCATTACTTCAGGACCAACTGAGATGTGTTCCGTCTTTTTAAAAAATTATTTACCTGCAAACCTGAGCCTAATAGTTGCCTTTTAATATACATTTTCTCTCTTCTTCTTAGATACAGGATAACAGATTTTTAGCTCATTGAGTCAGTTTTCCATGACTTTGACAAAATACCTGGGATAGTCAACTTAATTGAAGAAAGGTTTGATTTTGCTCATTGTTTCTGTGCATGGTCATCCTGCACCATTGCTTTTAAGCCTGTGGTAAGGAGAAGCATCAAGATGGTAGGCCATGGTGGAGGAAAGCTGCTCATTTTATTTGAGAGAGGAACCAGAGTGAGGAAGAGTCAGGGAGGAATTGACAGAGGACCAGAAGTAGTTTCCAAGGTCATAGTCCTATGATTCCCTCTTTTCCAGCAGATCACACTTCTGTTTCCATTGTCTGCCAGTAACAGCATGAAATCTTTATTTTATCAATGGCTTAGTGCTCTTAAAGGAGCTTCCATTATCCAGTCACTTTCCCTCAAAAACCAGCTGGCAACAAAGTCTTTAGCAAATGAGTTTGAGGAGACATTTCAAATTCGAATGATAACACTGGCCAATGGCCACTTAGAGAAAAGACCACATTTCTCATCTTCCCTACAGGATATGTTGTCTTATGACTCAGTTTGAGCCAATGAGATGTAGGTAAAAGTTCATGTCTGTGTTTTGATATGTTCTTAAACAGGGAAAGGTGTGCATCATTCCATTCCTTTCTCTAGCTGCTGGAAGGACTTTATTGTGATGGCTTGTTCTAAAACAACCGCTCTTAACTGTGTTTGAATGAAAGTTATAAAATCCTGTATCCCTGACAACTTCCTGAAACTGCTGCTCTGACCACCTAACATTTTAAATGAGAAAAAAATCATATTTTTAAAGCAGTATTGATTTGCTTTTACTTTTGTGCAATACTGAATCTCATGCTAATCTCACCAGGTCAAATTTAGTTAGGAAGAGATAAATTTATTTTATAAAAGCTATGTTAGGAAAATTACTGTGCCTTTCTATGATGAGAATACATAACCAAAACTCATTATGACATACAGATTAAAAAAATACTTCTCAGGTATAACTCAGACATAGTTTACAACTGCACAAGTTTAAATTATATAATATGATAAAGGTTTGACATTTGTATATAGCTGTTGTTATGGTTTGTGTCTGAATGTTCCCTCAAATCCTCATGTAGTCATGGGGCAGGCTTCTAGAATTATGATTGATTCATGGTCCAATGATGGAATTATGGATGTGAGCGCTATATTTGCCCAGGGGTGGGTAGTTTGCATTCAGTGTAAGGGAGGCAAAGAGGATTGCTCTTCCAGCTGCCACTCCACCCTTTTGCTCTTGTTGCTTCTGCTGTTTTCTGCTGCCATGAACTGTTGTCCTCTGCCATGTGCCACTCTGCCTTGGAGCCAGCTGAGTATGGACTGGAACCTCCACAAATTGTGAGCTAAAGAAACCTTTCCTTCCTTAATTTGGGGTGCCAGGTATTTTGTTTCAGCAGTGAGAGAAGAGTAACTAAGACACCTGTGAAACAATCATTTAAATTAAGATAATGTAGCCACTTTCCCATTGTTGGGACAAAATACTCAACACTTGCAACTTAAAGTAGGAGAGTTTCTTTTTGGCTCACAGTTTCCAGTGGGTTCATTCCATGGTTATCTGACTCCAAGGTAGAAACTGTATTGTTCACGGGCATGGCAGAGGAAATTTACCCACCCCATGGGAACTAGGAAGTGGGGAAAGAAGGGGGAATCTGAGAACAAGATTATAATCTTCCAGATCATGCCGCAGAATCCCACTTCTCTAATCAGGCTCCACCTCTGAACAAGATTTTTGAGGGCATTTTAGATATAAATCATAACATTCTTCCCCAGGCCTCCAAAGGTTCACGTCCATTTCATTATGAAAACTGCGTTTAGTACACTTTTAAGAGTCACCGAAGTCTTAACAGTTCCAGCATTGCTAAAATGTCCCAGTCTAAAGTTTCCTCTGAGACTCAAGGAAAAGTCTTAGCTTTGAGCCCCTGCAAATGTAAAAATTACAGTTAAATACTTCCAAAATAAAATGACACAGAATAAACTTTCCCATTCCAAAAGGAATAGGACTAAAGAAAGACCAAAACCCAACAGTGCAAACAGTAGATCCTGTAGCTCTGTGTTCAGCACTGGGGGCAGGCAATAGTGAGATGTGAGCGCCAAAGGGCTTTAGCAGCCCAAAAAATACGGCCTTGTTAGTTTTAGCCCATATGGCTGCTCTCTTGGGTTGGTTCTATTTACTGCCTGCAGCTTTCTTCAGCAGACATTCCATGTTCCTGGCATCTCTAACTTCTTGAGTCCTCTACTGCACCATCAACTTCATTATCACAGTGTCACACACAACCCTCTCACAGGCAATGACTGTGACATTGTTACATTTTTTGCTTGGCCTCTCTGGCCTTTTTCTGAAATTAGAGTGGAAGACTTTATGACCCACACATCCTTAAATTCTGCATGCACGATAAGTTAACATCACATGGAAGATGCTAAGCCTTTCTGCCCTCTGAACGGGCTCCACTTCAAGCATGAGGCTTTTGAAGGACATTTTATGTGTAAATCATAACAGATAATTATCAAAGGATTCCTCTTGTTTACTTTTAGGTACTGCCTTTCTTTGTCTTTCTGCGCTTTTGCTGTCATCTTTATCATGATCAGCTTTCTGTCAATATAAAATTTTGCTGAGTTATTTTCATTAAGTAGATTTACAAATATATGCCTCAAAATTTATTTAATTGATTATCTAGGTTGTTTTTAGTTTGGGGCCATTATAGATAAAGCTGATATGAACAGTTGAATATAAATCTTTGTATGAATATCTGCTTTTTCTTCTCTTAGGTAAATAGGAGTGAAATGACAGCACCTTTTGGTAGATGTATAGTTAACATTTAAAAAGGTGTGAAATGAAAAAAGTGACACCAACAAGATGAAAGAGAATTTTAAGCTCTCTTGCACAGTAATGTTGATCATAACAACCACTCACAGATGAGAATACTAATGGTCTGACAAAGAAGCTATTTACTAAAGATATTTACATGGCTAGAAAGGAGCTAGGAAGGCTATACTTTCAGGGATCATTTCTATAGTATGTTACTAGAAAGGAGCCAGGTGTTCTTCATCAAAACTGAGAAAGGATACCCTGCATCACTTTAAGGATCTTTGAGCACCCTTCTGCATCACTGGTCCAGCATTTGAGATAGAATGGCTTTAGGGATGGACTAAGAAAACCCTATATGGCTCCACTGCCCACAGCTACCTCAAGGCTCTTCTTTCTTCATTTTGGTGTAGCACCTCTTGACTGCCCAAGATTTGAAGCAAACAGGCCCAGGTATAGCCAAGCCTCACATTCTCATTGTTCCTGTATCCCTACATTGGCATTTGTGCAGCTGCTAGATCATTTGCTTGTATCAATAGTATAGATGGCTTTTGTGGTGAAAATTTTTCTTCTGGCATGTGTCTTAGTGTATTAGTTGGATGAACAACTCTGGTTTTCTTTTAAGGTAGGCACTTTGGTGTAATGTCTGTTTAGTTTCATCAGATGTAATCAATGTTGCTGATATCTGTGTCTTCTCAGTGGGCTAGTCTGCCGGGGTTATAAGACTACAACACCTTCTGTGGTGCATGTTTCCCAAACAGGGTAGATTCTCTGAAAGTCCTCAGCAGGGTTTTTTTTTGGCTGCAGGGGTGAGGTCTCTGTCAACTTCTATAGGTCATATAGGGATGTGGCTATTCCTGTGAGATTGGGTGAGGATGTCCCAGGATGCCTAGCAGGACATGGTACCTGTCAAGGTATGAAGGCTGCACGGGTGATTTTACAGGGCCTCTTGAGGGTCAATCTGTTCAAAACAGGAGGATGGCTGGGCTGCCTGACTATTTCCAGGGAAGGGGAGTGGTGGACAGTGTATGAATGTTTCCTGGGGACCTCTGAAGGCCAAGTCACTCAGAGTGGGCTGCCCTGATGCTTCAAGGAAGTGTGGGAAGGTGGGTATAACTGGATATTTTGCAATGCTGGCTCAGGTGACCTAGTAGAGGTAGGTACCCAGTTGCTTCATGAACCCTGGGTAGGTAGGGTTTCAAAGCAGTTTTGTGCAACAAGAGCCTGGCTGGAGGAGAAAGCATCATAGAAGTGCTGTTTCTCTAAGATAATTCAGTGGTATAATAACCTGGAAGCTCCCCAAATTGGGTCCAGGGATTTTTAAGGCTTCTGTGTTTCTTCTTGCTTTAAGCATTTATGGCAGCAGTGGGACTTACAGGAGGAGAGTTGGGGAGGCTCTCGCTTACCTTTTAGTACTAAGAAAAGTCCTCTTGGTTCAAGGTTGATCTTAAGAGATGCAGCAATAGATATGACTAGCTTCCTTCTTTATCAGGCCAGCATGTGTCTCCAGGCAGTGTGATACACCCCCACGGTAATCTGATTGCCAGATTTGCCACATCCCCACGATAATCTGACAGCCTGTTTCAAACATTTCAGTGAGATAGTTGTTTTTCCTTGTGCAGGTTCTTTGTTATACAAGGAAGCACACCAGGTAGCTCTAGGCAGCTACCCTGCTTACATCACCTCCCAAGTGATCATCTTATTCATAGTGGATCTTCATGGAAAGCATTCAGCATTATATCATTAAGTACGATGTTAACTGTGGAGTTTTCATTGATGTCATTTATCAGATTCAGGAAATTACTAACTCTCCTAGCTAAGAGTACTGATTTATTTTTGTCAATAATTGATATTGGATTGTATCACATGCTTTATCTTTCTACTGAGATAGTAATTTGGCTTTTCTTTTGTAGTTTCTCAATCTGGTGAAATGAATCAATTTATTTTTAATGATTAGACCAAATTTTCATTCCTAGGACAAAGCTCTAATCTATCATTTGGTCCTGAGAGATTATCCTTACTAGTGAATTCAATCTGCTAAAATGTAGTGAAGCATTATGGTTTTTCCTTCTTGAGATATACCTCTATAAAATTCCTTTTGTGTGTGTGTGTGTGTTTCTTCTGGTACCAGAAATCGAACTCACGACCTTGCGCTTGCCAGGCCAGTGCTTTGCCGCTGAGCTAAATCCCCAACCCTAAAAGTCCTTTTTTCTGATGTTTTTTATGCAGTTTCCAGTGTAATTTTTGCTTTATAAAATGAATAAGCACATATTCTTCTTAAGTGTTCTGGAATAGTTTGTTGAGAATGGACGCTATTTCTTTCTAAAGTATTTAGAATTGTCCAATAATGCTATCTAGATGTAGAGGTGTGTGTGTGTGTGTGTGTGTGTGTGTGTGTATGTGCAACAAGAGTCTGGATGGAGGAGAAAGCATCACAGACAGTGCTGTTTCTCATGGGGGCACATTTTAAATAAAAATTTAACTTCTTTAATAAAGATAGAGCTTTTTAGATTACTTATTTTGCCTTGGATGAGCATTGGTAGTTTTTGTCTTTACAGAAATCTGTCCATTAATCTAAATTATCAAGTTTATTGGTACAAAAGTATTTATAATATCTTATTATTTTATATCTGTAAAACCTGTAGCAATGTTATATGTCTCACTTCTGATCTTCTCCTTTGTTTTTTCTGAGATCACTTTGGATAGAAGTTTTTTAATTTTATTGATCTTTTCAATGAAGCAAATATTTATTTTGTAGATTTTCTGTTATTATTTCATTGATTTTATTCTAATCTTTATCTATTCTTCTGCTAATAAGCTCTTTATTTGCTCTTCTTTTCCTAGTTTCTTTAGGTGAAAATTGTGATAATTTGATAATCTTCATTTTTTTTCTAATAGATGTTTGATGCTAAAAATTTTCATCCAAGTACAGTTCTGCTTTTGTGACATTAACTAGTTTTGAAATGTCATGAGTTTAGTTTCACTTAGTTCAAACTAATTTCTAATTTCCTTTTGTATTTTATCTTTCGCTTATAGCATATTTAAAAGTAAATTACCTAATGTCTAATTATTTGGAAATGTCGCAGATATCTTCCTGTTGTTGAAATTTAACTGATTTTCATTGTGGCCAGAAAGCATAGACTGTGTGATATTAAATTCTTTTAACTTTATCAAGAGTTGCTTTATCGGTGAATTCCTATCATCTGTTTTAGTAAAGCTCTGTATTGTTTCTAATTTTTTATTTTTCATCCTCTTTAATGGTTTGATCAATCTTGCATTCTTACGTCGAGCAATTGGAACAATTTCATTGAAGATAATAATATGTAATATAACAATCATTGTTAGTTCCTATCATTTTGTTTTGAAGCCCTGTATCATTTTTATTGTTTTTGCTTTGTTTTTGTCTATGTTGTTGTTATTTGGTTTTAAAAAATTCTCTTTAAAATAAAAAGAATTCTTCTTTAAATGTTCCTTATACATTTAAAAATAATGTTTTTTTATTTCATTAGGTATTTTATTGTATAAATTCCAATTATGTCTCTTTGGTTAATAACGTTTAAGTTTTTTTTAATCTTTTTTAAAATTTTATTTTAAAGAGAGTAGTACATGAGAAACAAATAAACAAAAAATAAAACAGTAGCAGCATACCAGTATCACAAACATAAACAAATCAAAGCAAAAACATTCAAAGGGCTACAGGGTCTCAAGACAAATTATTACAAATCAACATTTATTGTTACATTGCATATTGCTATCCTCAACTACATTGCTCAGATTATCAGATGTAAGAATAAAAGATTGCTCAAACCATTAAAGAGAATAAGAAAATAATTCTTCAGTAAAACCTTAGAGATAACAGAGTTTCACTAGACAAGATGGTAGGAGTTCACCATTGTAATTCCATTGCATATTGTTACCTTCAAATCAGTTGCTCAGACCACCAGACACAAGCATGCAAAGTCAATCAGAACAAAAAAAATTGTGAGCATTAACTGTGCATTTCAATAAACTATCAGACAACAGCAATACAATCATCGCAGCTATTTATATATATATATATATATATGTTTTGCCTTCCTTCTTTCTTTTTTCTTCTTTCCCTCATCCCAGTCGTTCCTTCCTTTGAGCAACTTCTTTCCCTTTCCTATCATCTATTGTAACAACCTTTAAGTTTTGTGTATCTTTCTGACTACTGGTTGGATCAATAATTGCAAAATATGTGTTGAAATCTCTAATTGTAATGATTTTTTTTCTGTTTTCCCTTGTAGTTTTACACATTTTTCTTCATATATTTTGTTGCTTTGCTGTTAGATGCAGAAAGAATGGCCATTATCAGAGACTCAGAAAAGATTTACTGATGAGGTTTTGGGGAGAAAAATACTGTGTTTCACCTACTTAATTCTTTCCATGATTCTGATCACAAACTCAGTTGGATAAGAACTAAATAAAATTTAGTGGTTAGGTTCAATGTTGACCTTATAGAGCAATTTAATTTTGTTCTCATCCAATCTGGCTTGCAACCAGAATTGTAGAAAGAATTAAGTTCACAAACCCGGGTAAAATTGTACATTGTTGGTAGGAATGTAACCTAGTACAACTACTTTGGAAATCAGTATGGAGGTATAGCTAAAAGTAGTAATTTGAGTCAGTTATATCTCTTCCTAAAAGAGATAAAGTCATATTTCATCAATACCTCCATATGGCCCTTAACAGTTAAATGCACAAACAAAATGTGGCATATATACAAGAGGCTATAAAGAAGAATAAATTGGATTCATTTGTAGGAAAATGGTGAATCTTGAGACTGTGATGCTAAGTGAAATAAATCAAGCACAGAAGGCTTGCATAGTTTCTCTTGTTTAAGAAAACCAAATAATTTAATAATTAAAAAGATAGTAAGAAACTGGGAGACAGACTCTGTGGAGTTGGAAGGAAAGGGGTGAGATGGGGAAGTAAAAAGGATTATGTGACTTGTTTTTGTTATGTATCAAAAGCATTTAGAGATTAAAAACATTTTAAAAAAGAGTTTGTAACCACAGTATTTGTACCTATAAACTAGAAATCACCAGATATCCTCAATTCTTGGAAGGATAAATGGAACATATCAGAATGAGATTGAACAATTTAACAGTTACACACATATAAATTATTTTTTGGACAAAAATGGTAAAGTAAGTGGAAGGAATAAAAGTTTTTTAAGAAATGAAAACTAACAACAGATATTGAAAAAAAAATACACAACTCACAAAAAGTAATTTTATCTAAACATAAAAAGACTATATAGCTTCTAGAAAGAAAAGATAGACTATTTTATATCCTTGTGATAGGAAAAATTTTATTACATAAGACACAAAAAATTCTAACTATAAATAAAAGATAATTTGACTTTAGTCAAAATTATAATATTCTGCTATAAAAATAATAAAATGAGAAGCTGAGTCAGACTGGGAGAAAATATTTTTCTACATTGACTTATATCCATTATATATTAAAACGTCATACAAATGAATAATTAAATACAAACTATTTGATTTAAAAATGGTAAGAAACTTTGACAGACATTTACAAATAAAAAGGAAAAGAAAAAAAAAAACCAAGCTCATGAAAAGATGCCCAACATCAGTAACTACACAGAAAACACAAAATTAAAAGTAGAATGAGGTAACACTTACACCCTCTTCAGTGGCCAAAATTAAAAAGAATAGAGTTCAAAAGTTTGTAATAAAAACTTGATACAAATATTATTTCTAACCACATAGTTTTGGTCAGGAGATCTACTATTATTTTTGATAGAAATTATGATTATGGTCCATCTTGTAGTGTTCTGAACCTTATAGGAGATGTATGTAAAGCTTTTTCATTAAGTATGATTTTCATTGGATGGCTTTTGGATACAACTTTTGACAATTTAAACGTGTACCTTTTTATCTGTAATTCTCAGAGACTTGTCATTTTTCAAGGTTATGTGAATTTTACCTAGTTTTAACTTAATAAAAATAATTATAGCATATTCTCCTATCTGCAAACCTAGTGAATTACATAAAATGATTGGCCAGAGTTCAATTGACTTTGCATTCTGTATCCAATTCGATGAAATAGATTCACAGCCATATTTATTTTTGTGAAAAAAATAGGAATCTAGTCAGATGGCTAATGTTTCATTTATGATATTTACCTGAGAAAAGTAAAATGAAGACATTTAAAGGAAACTTGAAAGAAAATGATAAATTGTTGTTTGTAAATGATATCATTATATAGTGAGAACACTAATAAATCAATATGAATTAGGAATGAGATTTTGGCAGGGGGTTGAATATAAGATCATCATATAAAAATTTATCTCTGCCAAGAGTGAGCATCTAGAAAATATATATGTTATCTTGTTAATAATAGTACCAAAACTGTAAGCATATGAGAATTAAGTAAAAAATTGCTTTTAATTATGAAAAAGAGAAAAACATAAGGAACAAACCTGCCAGATAGTGTTGTAACAAAGCGATAGCAATGAAACATTAAGATAGTCACAAAGGAAGATTAAAAAAATAAAAGCACACCAATACAGAATAAAGCATTCAGATTTTGTACTCAGTTTTCAGGTCTGAAATTCAGTCTTCTCTAATCTGGTTCTTCCTGTATGAACTGTTATATTTTTCTATATGTCCCTGGTGTTCTCACATGGTTTTTTTTTTTTTTTCAATACTTCAGCAGTACCTTTGTATCTTCTCTTTCTCTGCCTATATGCTTTTGTTTAGTGATATCTACTGAGCTTTTGCTTCCCTCCAATGGGCCTTAGAAAATGTTGACCATATTTGGTAACCTGGAAACTGTAACTCTCTAAAGTGAATGTTTATATACCTAATGATCTGAGAGAGACAGGGGAGGGCTCACTTGGAGTTGTTCTGCTTTGGAGACAAGAATGTTGGGATAGACACTTGTGGGAGCTGGGCTGAGCCTCAGACAGCTTTGGGAGCCTCAGTAGCTGTGCAGCCACCCCTCTCCCACCAGTGTGGGAGGTAAGGTGAGCCCCAGAAAGCTTTGGGAGCATTGGTAATAGCAACCCACCAACAAACAACATCTCAGGAGCCATCCTGCGCACTGGGACCTTCTGGTCCTTGCTCCGCCACCCCCTCACCATCGTGGGAGGGAAGCTGAGCTCCAGGGAACCTCTGAATCACCGGATGTGACAAAACAAAGGAGCAAAATGCAATCTCAGACCTCTACACCGCCCAGAACAAGTCCTGGAGACAACGAGCCAGGAGAGCTTGGAAGTCATAGAAGTGAAATTTCTGAAATGATAACAAGTGAAGTAAAGAAATAACTCCATCAGGCCATAGAAGAAATCAGATCAGAAATAATCTGTCAAGTAAAAACAAAAATGACAACAATAATGAAAGAATTGCTCAACACATCTAAACAAGACATAGATAAAAAAAATACAGGAGCATAGAAATATGTTGGAAATCTTGAATTAAAAATATAGGAAAGAATTAGAATGCATGAAACAGATTCAAATAAATATCCAGGAAATTAAAAATTCCATCAAAAGCTGGCAAAACTGCCTGAACAAACTGGAAGATAGACTTAAGACCTTGAAGACAGCAATGAAGCTATGATCATGAAAGGAAGGATCTCTTAAAAATAACAAGGAACCAGAAAATAACAGTTCAAGAGCTGCAAGATAATGCAAAGAAAAATATAAGATTGATAGTTGTCAATGAAAAAGCAAGAGTCAACACAAATGACATAAAAAGACTATTTGCAGAAGTAATAGCAAAAAATTTCCCAAGCCTAGGAAAAGAATCTGACATGAAAGTAAATGAAGCATATTCAACTCCAACTAGCCATAACCAAAATAAATCTACACCCAGACATATAATAATCAAGATTCTAGAAATTCAGCACAAGAACAGAATATTAAAAGTGGTTAGAGAAAAGAAACAAATGACTTATAAAGGAAAATCCATCAGAATCACAGTATATTTCTCAAACACAAACCATCAAGTCAAGAAAAGATTAAAGTGAAGTATTTTAGGACCTGAAAGAAAACAACTTCCAAACCAGATTGATGTGTACCTGGCAAAACTATCCTTCAAAATTAATGAAGAAATAAAATATTTCTACAATAAAGAACAACTAAAAAAATTCATGAGCGCAAAACCAACAATACAAAGTATATCGAAAGATATTCTAGAAAGAGATAAAAATGACTCCCTTATATAAAAATACCACATTTTTAAATCCATTCTTCAGTTGATGGGCATTTGGGTTGTTTCTAACATTTAGCTATGACAAATTGTGCTGCTATAAACGTGGGTGAACATATATTACTGTGGTTTTTCATTCTTCTGGGAAAATACCAAGAAGGGTAATAGCTGGGTTAAGCAGCACCTCTAATTCTAGTTTTGTTAGGAATCTCCACACTGATTTCCACAGTGGTGTCATCAGTCTACATTCCCACCAGCAGTGGAGAAGAGTTCCTTTGTGCTCCCAGCCCCTCCAGCTCTGTTATGGGTTGATTTCTTGATGATAGCCATTTTTTCTGGGGTGAGATGGAATCTCAGTGCTGTTTTAATTTGCATTTATCAAATGACCAATGATATTGAATATTTTTTATGTATCTATTTGCCTCTTGTATTTCTTCATCTGACAAATGTGTATTCATCTCAGATGCCCATTTTTGGATTGGGTCTTTGAATTTTGGGGCCTGATTTTTAAAAATTCTTTATAAATTTTAGAGAGAAGTCCTTTGTCTTATGGACAGTTGGTTAAAATTTTTTCCCAATTCATGGGTTTTCTTTTTACTCTGTTGGTGATTTCTATTGATGTGCAAAATCTTCTCAATGAGATGACATCACATTTGTTGATTCTTTGAAGTATTTCCAATGCAGTTTGTTTTGGTTCCTGAACTCTCTGCCTACCCCTATGTCTTCAAGATTTTTACCTCTTTCAATAGATATAGTTTTGTGTTTTAATATTTATCTTTGATCCATTTTGACTTTAGTTTGCTACGTGTTATAGACATGGATTTAGTTGTAGTTTTTGGCATGCAGAGAGTCAGTTTTTCCATCACCAATTATTAAAGAGGCTATCTTTCTTCCAGTGAATATGTTTGGCCCCTTTGTCAAAGATAAGTTGGCCAAGTGTATTTGTAGTTGTGTCTGCATCTTTTAATCTGTTTCGTTGATCTTCAGGTCTTTTTTTTTTTTTTTTTTTTTTTTTTTGCTTGCACCATGCTGATTTTATCATAGTAGCCTTGTACTACAATTTCAAGTCAGGGATTGAAATGCCTCCTGCCGTTCCTTTCTTGCTGAGGATGATTTTTGCATTCTAGATCTCTTCTGGGTCCAGATGAATTTTAGGAATGTTTTGTCTAGATCTGTGAGGTATACTAATGGTATTTTAAATGGGATTGCTTTGAATCTGTACAACAATTTTGGGAGTATGGCCATTTTCACAGTGTTGCTTCTTTCTATTCCATTAGCAAGGAATATCTTACCATTTTCTGAAATCCTCTTTGATATCTTTCTTCAGAGTACTGTAATTTTCACTGTATAGATCTTTTACTTCCTTTGTCAGATTGATTCCTGAGCATTTCATTTTTTTAGTTGCCATTATGAAAGGTGTGGTTTCCCTAATTTTTCTCTTGGTGTGTTTGTAGTATGTGTACAGAAATGCTATTGATTTTTGAGTATCGACTTTATGTCCAACTATGCTACTAAATTTGGATATTAAATCTATAAGTGTTTTGGTGCAGCTTTTGGGGTCTTCTATGTAGACTATTGTATCATCTGTGAATAATAACAATTTCACTTCTTCCTTTCCTATCCTTCTTCTTTTTATTTCTCTCTCTTGTCTAACTGCTTTGGGTAATATTTTCAGAACTATAATAAACAGAAGTCGTGACACTGGAAATCCTTGCCTTGTTCTTGATTTTAAAGAGAAAGCTTTCAGTTTTTGTCCATTTAGTATGATGTTGGCTGTTGGTTTGCCATAGATGGCTTTTATCAGATTGAGGTAAAGAGCATCTATTACTATTTTTGTTTATTATGAGTGAGTGTTGGACTTTATCAGAAGCTTTCTCTGCATTTATTGAGATGATCATGTGATTTTTGTCTTTGGCTTTGTTAATATGCTGTATTACATTACTTGATTTGCATATATTGAAACATCCCTGCATTCCTGGGATGAATCTTACTTAGTCATGATGTGCAATCTTCTTGATGATTTGCTGCATCCTATTTGCTAGTATTTTATTGAGAATTTTTGCATCTATATTCATTAGTGAGATTAGTCTGTTGTTCTCTTTTTTTGGTTGGGTCTTTCTCTGGTTTTGGTATCAGGGTAATACTTGTCTCCAGGAATGCATTTAGGAAAATTCCTTCACTTTCAATTTCATTAAAGAGTTTGAGAAGCATTGCTGTCAAATCTTCTCTAAATTTGTTATAGAATTCAGGTGTGAATACATCAGGACCAGGGTTTTTCTTTGTTGGTAAGTTTTTTTATTATATTTTCAAATTTTTGGCAGATATTGAGTTATTCAGGATTTTTATATATTCTTGATTCAGTTTTGCTAATTCATATGTATCTAGGAATCTGTCTACTTGCTCTGTATTTTCCATCCTATGAGAATAAAGATTTTTGAAGTAGGTATTGATGATCTTCTGAATTTCTGCAGGATCTGTAGTGATTTCATTCTTTTCAGCACTGCAGTCTGATGTTAAATGAGGTCAAATCACACGATAACTCTGAATTCCAGAGGGTGGATTCAGGCAGATTCTGACAGGGAAGAGAAAACTGAATTAAGTCTTTGAATGTATATTTAAGCTTAACGTGAATTGGGCATAAATGCAGGTGTTGCAGGCTGGAATGATTAGGAAATGGATCTGTGAAGGAAATGAAGCTTAAGACATATCACAGGTACCAACTATGGCTTTTTGTAGTCTCAAAATGTCTTGAAGATGGTGACAGTTGAGAAGACCAAGGAGATTTATGAAAGGTCCAGAATTAAACATGACAATGCACCAAATATAGATTCATGGATGAACATAGTATAAAGAAAGACAATAGGAAGAACACCTGGACAGAAGTTATGAATGTTGGTTGAGAATGGTGGAAGAGAGAATTGCTACTGTAGTTTGTGTACTTAGAAATTGGCCTCTGAGACAGATACTCATGCAGTCTCTTTGTAGATGAGCACTCCTGGAATCAACATGGAGAAGCAAAGATAAGAGGGTCAGCAGAGAGACAAGCTAGGCTATGGGGTAGCCTCTGCCATTTCCCACGGGACCCTCAGGAGCTAGGATGGTTCTGTGTTGTTGCTCCATCAATTTGTCATTATGTGGCTTGCCCCAGTGAGAGGGTCTGTCTTTGGGTAAGGGGTCTCTTTAAGTTAGAGGAGACTGCCAGGAACCAGGACTGATGCTATTACAAGATTCTCTAGAGGAACAGATTCAGAATAAAATATATGCATAATTATACAAGGGATTTATGAGGTAGGCTTACAGAATTAGAACTGGAAGAGTCCTGAAGGCCACCTACCAGATCAGAAATGGAACAATCCAGAAATGGTCATCTGCATGCTAGAGAGCCAGAGGACCCAGCAGCAATCAAAGGTCAAAGTTCTGGTAGTTCACCACAGTGAGTCTGTGTTGGAAAGTTGAAGCATCTGTTTTGGAAACCTGAAGAGTGCACTGGAAATCTGAAACAACTAGATATCAGCATCCAAAGGTAATAATGAAGAACAGAGCTCCTTCAATGAAAGGGAAAACTTCTTTCTCTTTTTATTCCCTCTAGGCTACGAGGCAATTGGTTGGTCCCACCCACATCCAGGATGGGTCTTGCTTCCTCAGTCTGCAGTTAACATGTTAATCACTCATGGACACAGTGAAAATTTACTAATCTGCAAGTTGTTTCTAGTCAGATTAACATATCACAGGTGCCAACTGTTGGCCTTCAGTAGTCCAAATAGTGGGGAATGAATTCTTGATTTCTTGAGGGTTTGAGGGCAATTTGGTAGAGTACCATGTTATCGACTCCACTGTATAATTAGGATAACCTCAGAGAGTGAAAACCCTGAGAACTTACTTGGACTAGGATGAGGGGACAAACCATTTGTCTCAAGAATAAAACCATTTGTCTCAAGAATAAAACTTAAGAAAGGCACTCCCCCCACTGAAAAACCTCAGTAACAAAGTTAAATGAAATTTTAGTGCAATATTTTAAAAAACCAAAATCCACACAAAAACATGTATGATGAACAGAATATGAAAATAGTTTTGAAAGGTGAGGTCAGTAGTATTGACTTTTCCTTTGCCTCAGACTCTGTTGTGATTTGGTAGGATAATGCTTGAAGATTATGACGTTTATCTTGTAGGAAATGGGAAACCATTGGAAATTTTCCACTTTGTATTACGTATAATAACGATATACTGGGGCTGGGGATTTAGCTCAGCGGCAAAAGCGCCTGCCTGGCATGCGCAAGGTCGTGAGTTCGGTTCCTGGTACCGGAGGAAAAAAAAAAAACCCCCCCCAAAAAAACAAAAAACAAAAAATAATAAAATAATGATATACTTATAATATTCAATGTTTTTTCACTTCCAAAGAGTTATTTATTCAAATCTTACAAACAGGCCTCTTGTTTGCAAGAGGAAAACCAACTAAAATTGGCCTACCAATAATTACAGGCAATATAATTGGCCTATGCAGAATTTGGCCCCATTTTTACCCACAGTTTGATCAAGGAATTCAAGCAATATTTTTAGTGAAGTTTCTCTCCATCTCTGGAGCTACCTTCATCCAGGTACTGACTGGCTTTTTTTCATGATAAAATATGTGGCATAGCATTCCTGAGTCACTCATTCTTAATCAGTCAAGTCCAGAGGAAAAGAGATTTTAGCTCTTTCTGTAAAATTCCAACAAAATAACTATCTGATTGGAATAGAAATTTGACCATGGGTCTATGACTGTGACCAGGGCAGATGGTGGCATAGTTTCTATCAAGATGTTCCTCTGAAGCCTTTTTTGCACGTAGGTGGGGCTTTGAAGAGGTGAATTAGTCCACTGGGGAATTTTCAGCTAAATGTGAGGTTTACTACCCAGTAGTAAAAAGTTCAGGCTATTTTTAAAATAAGATGATCTTGCTTTCAGCACAGTGACTTCATCACAGTCATCACCATCCCTCCACATGGCTGGGGTTTCCCCAATCTTAGAAACCTTAGTATGAAAGGGAAACCATGCACATGGGTATAAATTTGGGTTGTGAAGCTGGCCAGTGTCCCTGAATATGAATACTTCTGTGGTGGTCTTTGCTAATTGCAATTCACTTTTTAGCATAGGGAAACTACTGGTCTTTTCATATAGTTATTTTTCAATTTTCAAACTCTCATTTCTAATTCATTTATTGACTGCCTGATATATGTCTTCAAATATTAATGAAATTTGGGTTATAAATTTGCTGAGCCCTTGCACATTTTGAATTTTTTCTTTTATATATGAATGACCACAAGGTTTGGTATGAGACTCCTGAGTAATATGCTTCTTGTCTCTGCCCTAGACCTCTGCAAATATTGCTTTAATATGTTCATTCATTTAGTCTCTAGGGAAACATTTATTATTATTTCTTGATAGTAAACCTATCTTTTTTCCTTCTTAGTATTAATATTTACAGACATTTCCTATATACTCCAACTGTTTATATCTTTTAGGTCTAGAAAATTTTCTTCAATTTTGTCTATTTGACTTTGGATTAATATTTTATTTTTTGCTATATCATAATTTGTAATGAAGGAAAGTACATTTTTAAAAAATCAGCATGTGTTAACCATACATTATAATGCAGTTCAGTATGATATTTCAGTACACGTCAGCTGCATGATCTCATAAACCCAGCATCTTTTATCTACACTTCCCTATCCATTTTCCAACAATTGGTGATCAGTGTTCTATATTCATGTTTATTTTTTTAACTTCCACATATGAGAGAGAACATGTAGTACTATTCTTTCTGTGTCCGGTTCATTTTGCATAACATGTTCTGCAGGTTCATTTGTGTTGGTGCAAATGACAGGATTTCATCCTTTTTTGTGGTTCATCATGTTCCATTGTGTGTGTATCACATTTTCTTTATCCATTCATCCAGTGATGGGCACCTAGATCAATTCTATGTCTAAGTTTTAGTGATGACACATATTTTACTTCAAAAGTTTGTAGCACAAATCAAAAGCTATGGAAAAAAATCATAAATATGACCCCAGCTCCTACCACCCTAAAGTTACAGGTAATATTAAATATTGATCACTATTATAGATAAAATCAACACATTTATACAAATATGTAGAAGGACAAATAATTTCATAATAGCCATGTGATAAATATGAGATTACCATAAAATGTACTCCATTTTATTTTACTTGAATTTAGCAAAAGAAAACTAAAAATAATGAGTTACTGAACTTGACATGTTTCCTCAAGAGCTCTTTATTTTTAAAACATTCTACTAATGCTAAGAAAAAGCTTGATGAACATGTTTTTATTCTAGAGAATATTTATCAACCATTACCTATGAACAGAGACTTGGCATGCGCTCATATGCTGCCTCCACCTCTTGTGCTACTTCTGAATTTTCTGTTATTTAATTTTATTCATTTAGCTTTTACAACATGGACAGGTCGGTTAAAAACCATAATCCTCTTAGTCTTGGTATTATGTTGTCTTAGCTACTTTTCTTGTTACTGAAACAAAATACCTGACATCCACAAGTTAAAGGAGGAAAAGTTTATTTGAGCTCACATTTTGTAGAGGTTTCCGTCCGTAGTTGATTGGTTTCAAGGCAGGGCATCATAGCAGAGGGGCATTACAGAGAAGAAACAGTTTGTAGCATGGCAGGCATGAGGCACTGAGACTTCCTTCTCCTTTACCTTTTTATTCTTTCCATCCAGGGTACAACCTGGTTGGTTGATGCCACTCACACTCAGGATGAGGGTCTTTGCTCCTCAGTAAGTTTGTCACCTACACCTAGGACTATGCTATGCCAATCAGTAGACTAATCCAGTATCAAAAACCTATGACCCAGTGTCATATATCCATGATCCAGTTACTCCCAACAGTCCCACTTATGGGAACATGAGGTTTGGGGGGGACATCTAGGTATAAATCATAACATTTGTCTATACTATATAGATTCAATGTTTTCTTTTGGCCATTTGTCACAACTTCTTTCTTACTGTGCACTTTGTTTCTACTTTTTCTTGTTTGACTGGATTTCATTATCAGGTATGTCCCATAAATTTAACAATCATTCATTTTAATTCAAACAGATATGATATTTTCACCTGCAGATTCACTTCTGCCATTTCAGGAAAATTGTTGGCCTCACTTTTGAGGTTTGTAACACCAAAGACCCTTCATTGTTCTTCATTTCTTCTTTAAATGCTTTAGTCTATGCTTTTCCTTCTGGATTCATTGTGACTTTCTCAGTGCCATTAATTTGCTTCTCAGGTCTATTCACCTCTATTCATTCTACTTTTTGCTAATTAAAAATTATTATCCAGGTAAGGAATGGCAATGATTTATTACCTTAGTTTTCACTTTGTTGCCTTATTTTTGCAGTACTGTTTTAAATCTCAAGCTATTACTTGATTGTCTTGTCTTTAAGCTCTTGTTAATTAAAGGTTTTCACAATATATTGCAAAAATATGCAAGGAATCTGTTTCTATTGCTTTGGTTATGTTTTTTCACTGCTGGTCCCTATCATCTATCTATCTATCTATCTATTTATCTATCATCTATCTATATATATCACTATCTGTACCTCTGTTTCCCTCATTTCCAATAATATATGTTTTAGTCTAAGCCTTGATAGAAAACAGTAGTAAAACTGGAAAAATAAAAGGGATTTAATGAAAGTACTGTTTACAAAGGTGTAAGCAGGATGTATTGTTTCATAAACCAATAAAAATTAGAGCAGTAACCACTGGCCAGCAACAGTAGGGAACCAGGACTAAAGTGGGAAAGAGAAAGCATATATATAGAACTCAAAGATGGTTCTACAGAGGAGTCACCTGATAGAAACTGTGATCTTCTATAGAGAACAAAACACATCCATTATTGTGGGGCAGGGAGAGACCTGATGAGTAAATATCCCAACCTTACTCTTTCCCTTCCCTTCAGTTTTGGCAGATGTTTTCCCAGAGGAAGCCAAAATAGAAGAGATGCATCCAGAAATGCCATGTCACTGCTTTTCCTGATTTAGATTGGGGTGAGCCTTCCTGTACTAATACAGTGTGAGTTAATGTTCCTTAACAACCATCATATCCAGAGTGAATCTTTTCTATCTTTCCTCTACTTTCCTGAAACTTAGATTTTGCTTTCATTGATTGGTGGCAGAAGCCATGGTAATAAATTTTGGAAATAGAAAAGTGGATAGAATTTAAAATACCTGATATGGATTTTTCTCTCGCATCTCTGATTTACATTAAATTTCCTATTTTAACACTCTACCAAAATAGGGACAGTTTCCATTCACAGGCCTTGACTCATTTTCTGAAGATTGTTTTCTACATTTATAACAATACTTGTTTTTACTTTCTTCAGTGAAGAGTTAGTATAATGAAATATCATTTTTATATTATTCTTTAACAATTTATTATCCATGTGATCCATCCTATTGTATTTTCACCTTGGGTATTTATACCTCTTATAATTTTCCTTATAGGAGCAACAGTTTCTTGAGTCCTGTAAAGACACAAGTTTTCCAAAATAGCTATTTCCTGGACTTAGTGATTAACTCAAAATTTTTATTATGAATCTTTAGAACAATGTTTCTCTACCACTATTTTTTTTAAATTTTAGAGTAATAAAAAGGTACAGAATTTCAAGACAAGATGATAGGAAATTAACAATGGTTATATTGCTTGTTGTTATCCTCAAAATAGTTGCTCAGATTACCAGATAAAGGCATGTAAGATTGATCAAACAATACAAACACTAATTGTTCCATTCAATGAACTAGTAGAGATTAGTAGTATAATTATCTTAGCTATCTTGTATATGTATATATATTCCTTCCTTTCTCCTTTCCTCTGTTCCAGTTTTTTCTTTTGAGCAGTTTATTGAAGAGGCTATCTTCCTTCTACTGAACATGTTTACCCACTTTCTCAAAGCTAAAGATGGCTGAGTATGTTTGTAGTTGTGTCTGCATCTTCTCATCTGTTCCATTGATCTCCAAGTCTTTTTTTTTTTTTTGCCAGTACCATGCTGATTTTATCTCAGTAGCTTTGCAGTATAATTTCAAGTTAGGGATTGTGATGCAGTACAGAAAGTCAGGTCTGCTGATTCAGTAATGGAAGTCAGGTGTTCTGATTGAATGAGGGACATCAGGTCCACTGATTGAGTAAGGGATGTCAGGTCTTCAGATTGAGTAAGGGAAGTCAGGTGTGCAGATTGAATAAGGGAAGTCGGGCCCACTGATTGACTAAGGGAAATCAGGTCCACTGATTGAGATAGAGAACTCAGGTCCACAGATTGAGAAAGAGAAGTCAGGTCCATTGCTTGAGTAAGGGAAGTCAGGTACACTAATTGAGTAAGGGAATTTGGGCCCACTGATTGAAAAAGGGAAGTCAGTTCCACTCGTTAAGAAAAAGAAATCAGGTCTGCTGATTGAGTAAGGGAATTCAGATCCACTTCTTGAGTAAGGGAAGTCAGGTCTGCTGATTGAGAAAAGGAAGTCAGGTCTGGTGATTGAGAAAGGGAAGTCAGGTCTGGTGATTGAAAAAGGGAAGTCAGGTCCATGGATTGAGTAAGTGAAGGCAGGGCCGCTGATTGATTGAGGTAATTGACACCTGCTGAATGAGAAAGGGAAGTCTCCTGCATTTTTTTGTTTGTTTTTTTTTTTTCCGTTACCAGGATTTGAACTCATGACCTCGTGCTTGCCAGGCAGGCACTGTGCCACTGAGCTAAAATCCCAGCCCCAAATGTTCATTTTTTAAATCCTGCTGCTTTTTTGTTTTGTTTTGTTTTTGCGGTGCCACGAATCGAACTCATGACCTTGTGCTTGCCAGGAAGGTGCTTATGCCACTGAGCTATATCCCTAGCCCAGGAAGTCTCCTGCATTGCCTTTGTTGCCCAGGATTAGTTTTGTTATTCTAGGTCTTTTCTGGTTCCAGATTAATTTTAGGAAGGTTTTTTCTAGACCTATATGGTATGCTAATGGAATTTTGATTGGAATTGTATTAAACTTGTATAGTAGTTTGGGGAGTATGGGAATTTTCACAATGTTGGGTCTTCCCATCCATGAGCAAGGAATAACTTTCTCTTTTCTGATATCTTCTTTGATGTCCTTTTTCAGAGTACTGCAATTTTCACTGTATAGATTTTTTACTTCCTTTGTTAGATTGATTCCTAAGTATTTCATATTTTGGATGCTATTGTGAAGGGTTTCCCCAATTTCTCAGTGTGTTTGTTATTTGTGTACAGGAATGCTATTGATTTTTGAGTATTGACTTTGTATCTCACTACACTACTGAAGTTGGTTATTAAACCTAGAAATCTTTTGGTGGAGTTTTTGGAGTCTTCTAAGATGAGTATCATGTTATCTGAGAATAATACTAATTTCACTTCTTCCTTTTCTATCCTTATTCCTTTTATTTCTCTCTCTTGTCTAATTGCTCTGGCTAATGTTTCAAGAATTATATTGAATAGGAGTGGTGATAGTGGACATTATTGTCTTGTTCCTGATTTTTGAGTGAAAACTTTCACTTTTTGTCCATTAAGTATGATATGGGCTGTTGTTTTGCCCTAGATGCCGTTTATCAGATTGAGGTAAAAGCTACCTAATCCAAATCTGAGTAGGGTTTTTACCATGAATGAGTGTTGGACTTTATCAAAAGCTTTTTCTACATCTATTGAGATGATCATGTGATTTTTGTATTTGACTCTGTTGACATTACGCATTACATTTATTGATTTGTGTATATTGAATTATCCCTGCATTCCTGTGGTAAATCCCACTTGGTCATGGTGTATAATCTTCATGATGATTTGCTGCATTCTGTTTGCTAGTACTTTACTGAGGATTTTTGCAACTATGTTCATTAAGAAGATTCCCTGTAGCTGTGTTTTGCTTGAGTCTTTTCTGGTTTTGGTATCAGGGCAATACTTGCCTATAAGAAGGAGTTAGAGAGAATTACTTCCCTTCCAAGTTCCTAGAAGAGTTTGAGGCATATTGGCATGGAATCTCATCCAAATTTCTTGTGGAATTCAGCTGTAAATCCATCAGGAACTGGGCATTTCCTTGTTGGTAGGTCATTAACTACATTTTCAATTTCACTGACATAATGGGTTATTCAAAATTGTTATATCTTCTTGATTCAGGTTTGGTAATTCATATGTCTCTAAGAATTTGCCCATTTCTTCTGCATTTTTCCTCCTATGCAAGTAAAGATTTTCAGAGTAGTCATTGCTAATCTCAATTTCCACAGGATCTGTAGTGCTTTCACCCTTTTCATTCCTTATTGCTGAATTTCAGTTTTTCTTTCCTTTTTTTATAAGGTTGGCTAGGGGCTTATCAATTTTGTTTATCCTGAGAACCAATTCTTTGGCTCATTAATTCTTCATATTGTTTTCTTAGTCTCTGTTGCATTAGTTTCTACTCTGATGTTTATAAGTTACCCCTTCCTTTGTGCTTTGGGCTTCACTTGTTCTGCTTTTTCTAAAAGCTTGAGTAGCAGTATTAGGTTGTTTTCTTATGCTCATTCTGTTTTCCTGCTGTGTGATTTCACTGCTATAAATTTTCCTCTGAGGACTGCTTTCATTGTGTGCAACAGGTTCTAGTAAGTTGTATTTGCATTTTTGTTTGATGGTAGATATTGTTTAATTTCTTCTTTGATATATTCTGTGACCCATTGGGTTTTCAGGGTGTTGTTGTTTAATTTCCATGTGTCTATAGAGTTTTTGCAGTTTCTGTTGTCAATAATTTCCAATTTCATTGCACTATGGGCAGATAATATGCATGGGGTAATTTCAATTCCTTTGCATTTACTTAAGCATGTGGGCATGTCCTATGGGCCAGTACATGGTCTATTTTTGAGACCATCCTGTGAGTAGCTGAGAAGAATTTCTATTCTGATGTTGTTGGGAGGAACACTCTGTCAAAATATTCTAAGTTCATTTATTCACAAGTTTGGTTTTGTTTTGTTATTTCTTTGCTAATTTTTTCTTTAGTGATCTATCTTTTTGTAGCAATGGGGTGTTAAGTTTCCCCATTAAAACTGTGTTATTGCTTATTGATTTTTCATGTCTCTTAACATTTGTCTTATACAGTTGTATGCTCCCATATTTGGTGCATATATATTTACTATTATTATCTCTTCTTCTTGAGGTTTTCCCCTAACAAGTATGTGTTGACCTTCTTTATCTCTTTTAGTCATTCTTGGTTTGAAGTTCACATTGTCTGCAAACAGCATATCTACCCCTCCTTTTCTGGGTTCCTGTCACATGGAGTATTGTTTTCCATCATTTGATTTTCAGTCCATGAATTTCCTTTTGAGTTAAATGTGTTTCTTGTATACAGGACTCATTGGATTTTTTTTTTTCTTGATGTATTCTGCCAATCGGTTTCTTTTGATTAGTGAATTGAAGTCATTTACATTAATGGTTATTACTGACATGTATTAGCTTATCTTTGTGATGTTATTTTCCTGTTTTCAGTTCCCTAATTTCCCCTCTATTTAACTGCTTGCCATGGTTGGTGGTTTCCTTCTGTTATTGTTCTTGTAATTCTGGTAATTTTTATCTCCTTTTAGGATATCTTTCAGTACTCTTTGTTGGGTTGGTCTGGTGGTCATGGATTTCTTCAGTTGTTTGTTGTGGAGGTATATTATTTCTCCATTAATTTTGAAATATAATTTTCATGGATACATCAATTTGTGTTAGAAGTTGTTTTCTTTCCAGACCTAAAATACTTCACTCCAAGCTCTTCTTGACTTGATGGTTTGTGTTAAGAAGTCTACTATGCTTCTGATGGACTTTCCTGTATAGGTGATCTGTTTCTTCTCTTTAACAGTTTTAAATAGTCTGTTCTTGTGCTGAATTTCTGGGATCTTGATTATTATGTCTGGGTGTAGATTTATTTTGGTTATTGCTAATTGGAGTTGCATATGCCACTTATCTGTATGTCAGATTCTTTTCCCATGCTTGGGAAATTTTCTGCTACTACTTCTGCAAATAGGCTCTATGTCATTTGTGTCAACTCCTGCTTTTTGTTGATAACTATCAGTCTTATATTGTTTTTCTTTGCAACATCTTGCAGCTATTGAATTGTTATTTCCTGTTCCTTATTAATTTTAAGAGATCTTTCCTTTCCTGTTTCCTAGCTGCAATATTGTCTTCGAGGTCTGAAAGTATATCATTAGTTTCATTCAAGTGGTTTTTCCAGCTTTCAATGGAATTTTTAATTTCTTGGATATCTGTTTGAATCTGTTTCATGCATTCTAATTCTTTCCTATATTGTTTACTCAAGGTTTCTATCATTTTCCTATGCTCTTCCATTTTTTATCTATGTCTCCTTTACATATTCTGAGCAATTCTTTCTTTGTGGTTGTCATTTTTTTTCTTTTTGTCTTTTTGAGACAGGGTCTTGCTATGCAGTTCAGGCTGGCCTTGAGCTCACTTTGTAGCCCAGGCTGGCCTCAAATTTGCAATGATCCTCCTACCTCAGCCTTCTGAGTGCTGGAATTACAGGTGTGCAACATGATGCTTGATTATTGTCATTTCTTTTACCTGAGAGATTATTTGTGATCTGATTTCCTCTGCATCCTCCTGAAGTTTCTTTACTTCCATTGCTATCATTTCAGAAATTTCTGGTGTGACATCCAATTTCTTCCATGTTAATGTCATCTGGCGTTGTTCTTGGTGGGCTGGAGGTCTGAAGTCACATTTTTCTCTGTCTTGACATTTTGTATTTCAAAAAACTTTGTTTTCTGTGATGATCCTTGTGAGTTTTGCTAATAGGTAGCTATATCACTAGTACGAAGGCCTCTCTAGGAAAAGTCTGTTCTTCAGGAATATCTTCTGTGTGTAGGAGATTCTTGGTTTGTGTTTATCCCAAAATCCTTCCCAATTAATTAAGAGTGGAATGTTGCTTTCAGTTTAGCTCAATTCCAAGTCTTTTGGTATAGGGCTATGGTGAGGTTTTTACTCCAGTGCTTCCCAATATTTTTACATGAGGGAGAACAAATGATTACAATAGATGTGACATCAGAGCTACAGTAGTACAATTAACAATAATGATAGCAACAAGCACAATTCAGAAATTGAGAAACTGTGGGGACTATTAATTTTGTACTTAAGACCATAGAAGCAAAATCTATAGTTATATAACAGCACCAGTCATAAATTAGGAGTTTACATGTGAAGTATTTCCCCCTTGTTTGAGAAGATTTAACCTGGATTCCTCTGGAGGAGCCAGTTGTGTCCTAGGCACTTCTCACATTGGCTGCCCATCCTGTGGTGTAGGGGGATGGGCCAACCACATGGGTTCCTTTATTCAAGGCTCTTGCAATTGCAGAGGGGTGGTGGACAGGGTATCTCCCCTCCCAGGTGGCTCAGCACAGCTCACCCAGTCTTGCTCAATGGCTGCGGGCAGTGGACAGGGTGTCTCCCCTCCCTCTGGCTCACCAATGTTCCCTTGATGGCAGAGGGGTGGTGGGCAGGGTCTATCCCCTCCCATGCAGCTCAGTGCAGCTCACCAAGGCTCCCTTGATGGCTGCAGGGTTGTGGGGTGGACCTCTCCTCTCCCATGTGGCTCAGCATGGCTCACCAAGTCTCACCACATATTTTTATTGGTTCATTTTTTTCCTCTTTGTTTTTTTCAATAAGTTAGAGCACATCTAGGCTATCTCTGTATCAAAAGACAAAGTATGTAGAATTCCCCTGTTCTTACTTATTGTTAACTTGGGTCCTGGTCAAATCCCTTTGTCAAATCTAATTTTCAAGGAGAGATTGATGTGGACAGCAGCTAGCTAAATTTATAATGTTGAGCAGCAATTTGTCTAATGTATCCTGGCTGTTCCGAGGCAGGAGCTTCCCTTGCTCCCAATTCTTCACTGTCTGACACTGGAAGCAGATGCAATATGTGCGATTCTTTAATCACAAGCACAAGCCTAGCCAGCTCTTGTTCTGCCAGTTTATTTTCTTTGTGTCCGACCATAGTACTTCTCTGTAGGGTCTACTCAGATTATACTGCACCTCTCTGTAGGATGTACTAACATTATACTGCACTTCTCTGTAGGGTTTACTCAGTACTGTGCCACTGTTGGGAGAGCGTGACACCTAATCCCCTGTCCTCTTCATTTTTACTCTGAATGGCTGTGAAAAGACAGCAAAGAAGAGCAATGATCTATCCATCTGAGGAGAGCAATTGAGGACTGGTGGACCACATTTAAAATTCTGTTTTCTGATTTTGAGTCTGTGTGCTAGGAATCAGTTGGTAGGTGAGCAAGGCAACATTTTTGTACCTTTATTGGATAATTTGCAACTCACAATTGCTTTGTCAGTATTGCTTCATTACTTTTCTTTATTTTTTAATAAATTTCATTGTATATGTTTAAAGTTAACAACATGATGTTATAGGATATATATCCTGTAAGAAAAAAAAACTAACATCTGATAATTTTTTTAGTTAATTTTTTTGTGACAGCAGAAGGGAAAATCTATTTATTTAACACAAATCCCAACTGTCATACAACTTTTTGAGTAAAGCCTTTGTACTGTGCCATAGCTTTCTAAGCTTGTTTATCCTATCTGTTTGCTACTGTATGCTTATCAGTTTTTATGGATAATAAAATTACTCTCACCATTTATAATGGTTTTTGGAAATGATTTCAGTTTTCATCATGGGGAGTCTTTCTCACAGAAAGATGAAGTGCACATCTGTGTGACCGGAACAGTGCCCTGTTACAATGGGAGCCACAATTTACTGCTCCTTGAAAATAAAGATCATGTACGAAATGTAGGTATTACATAGATAATTATCCTTTCTCACTGATATAGCTGGACACCACAGTCTGGTACCCAAACAGGTCGCTCAGCATTCTCTGGAAAACCATAAACATACCTCTACTGCAGTAGTGGACTGGGTCCCTTCCAGTGTCCAGTATGGCAATATCTCCGAAGGACCCTTCCAAACCTTTTTTCTTTTATCTGATGGAATTGTCTTTCTTCTGCTGTACTTCCATGTTTTGTAAAATTTAAAAAATTTTAATATTCTGTACATTTTCAAAGAAAGTATTATCAGGACATTTTTATGATCCCCCTTAAAAGAATCAGTGTAATGTCTAGGAGTAGGCATGCAAAGACTGTTGGGATATACTTAGTTTTGCCGGCTAAATTAATTACCTCTAAAAATTTCAAAACAGAAAATGTGCATCTATTCATAAGATGGACTCTAATTGCAGGGTCAGGTTGATGCAGGAAGGAATCTACTCCCACTTAGCTACTTGCTAGAGCCATAATGTTACAATAGACCATTCACACCTGGACACACCTTGGCAGGTGTCAATACTAAGCAGCAGCTGATTGCTTTATTGTCTGGTGTAGCACCTGGGGCAGAAGTGCTGTAGGAAGCCATAGAGCTCAGGAAACAGGCCCTTTAAGTCCTGCAGTGGCGTGAGGGTGAGCACCCGCTCTGCCTCAGAGATGCTTGTCACGAAGGTAATGAGGGGCTCAGCCCTTGCAGCCTGCTCCCTGTTGCCACTGCCAGGTCCAACCCGCTTCTGGTCAGCCCCTGTATCACCCTCCTGGCCGTGCTGTCACCGTTGCCATGTGTGGTGCTACAGGCTGCAGCGCCAGCTAGCATGGCCCTGGCCTCCCTCCTTGGGGCCTGGGCACTGGCTAGCCACCACCGGCAGGTCCCTTGGTTGTCTGAGGCTTCTCATGCCCCATTTCCACACCGACTTGTTAGCCTCCACCACTGTCTCCTCCTTTGTTTCTTGATCGAGGTTTCCTGCGTGACTCCACAGCTCCTCTTCCCCGTCCTTGTTGTCCTCCCCATGCCTATCTAGCTTTAGTGTTTTGCCAGGTTCTCCCTGTGTGGCCTCCTCCATCCTTGCCTCAGGCCTTAGCTTCTTTGTGCCCCGTTCCATCTGGCACCCCAGTGCATCCCGTAGCACCCTGAGCAGAGCAGCAGTGAGCTGGGGGAAGGGCGCTGTGGGCAGGGGAGTGGGAGTGGCTGTGAGCAGGGAGGCTGGAGGGCATGGCTGCCTGTGAGACAGCAGCCCCCAGTCACACCCTTGGGTAGGGCAGCGCTGACACTTCAAGCTCTGGCAGTAACTGGCTGTAGCTTCCATTTTATTGCCTTGGGGTCCAGCAAGTTGCTGGCAGGGCCCCAACAGTCCTACTTTATTTTCAGGAATGGGCTCCACTGCCTGCGCACCCCCTACAAGCAGCTCTGGTTACTGCCTCTGTGGACACAGGGGATGTGCTCAGCCTTTGTGCATGCTGGCCATTGCTTTTGTTCTGGCCATTGTTGCAATTGGTCTGGTGACTGGAATGTGTAAAGGAAGCATATCTTTGTAATATACTATGGCTTCATAAAAAAAGACAAGTTGAAAGTGGTTAAAAGTATTCTTGAGCCACAAAGATCACCTCTCGATAGAACTAACATTTGGCTGGAGGAATCCTTGGCACTAGAGAAAAGAAGTCTCCAGATATTTGTGTTCACTATCTTATCACCTAAGCAACCTTTCTTAGCGACAGGACAAGACTATTTTATTTAAATTTTTTTGTTGTTGTTTTTGTCTTTTTGAGACAGGGTCTCGCTATGCAGTCCAGGCTGGCCTTGAGTTCACTTTGTAGCCCAGGCTGATCTTGAACTCGCAAGGATCTTGCTGCCTCAGCCTCCCCAGTGTTGGGATTACAGGCATGCACCACCACGCCCGGCCCTATTTGAACTTTGAAGCTCATAGGTTAAACATATTTACCACCTAGCAATCACATTTAAATATTGCTAAAGGCAAGTTAGTTAAGGCTGACAGGAATCCCTTTTTACCTTTAGTTAGCATATGTAAGGCACAAATGTGAATCGTTCCCCTGCTAGTCACTGTGAAATGTAAATGGTTGCAAGCTACCTCAGCCTAGTTTCTGAAGGGTGGGGTGGTTAAGTAGTTCAACTGGAAGGCTTATGGAAAATTCCTAGTCTACCGGCAGAGAGAGATAAGTACAATAGATGAGTGGAGATTTTTTCAGTGGTCAGGAGCCAGTGTCCACCAAGGAATATTTGGGTGTCTACCAGAGAGTAGCCCTTGCCGTGACCCCTCTGTTGTTCTCAGTTTCTATTGGCCCATGTGGTGAACCTATAATTGGTGAACACATAAAACAAATGAAAATTGCTGGGCTACTGGGTGGAGGAAAAATGTCAGTTTGACCCAAGAAAGAGAAACTGTGCTTGATTGTTAGTTTAGTTTGAAAACAATGTATGTGTCTAAGAACATTCTGAACTTTGCAACACCTGCTTGCTGGAACTGATAGGTTCCGCTTTTCTGCCCTTGCAAAAAAGAAATTGTTCACCTGTGCCAACCAGGATGTGGTTTTCAGGCTTAAAAGCTCAAAGTTTCTTCGGTTCAGGGCTGCTCGGCATCTCCTTCAGTGGAAAACAGACTGACAGCCGCCGGCCTGGCTAATAAAGGCTCTTAAAATTCCAGTTTGGATTCTGATCTCGGTTCTTTATTCAGGGTAACCCATTACAACCCACACAATCAGAGCTCAGTCTCCAGAAAAGAATCCAGCTGTCTCTCTGGTCAGCATTCCATCAGCCATTGGCTTCAGTGGGGATTCACCAAAGAGATGCTGGGGAAATATGTCCTGTTCTTTAAAGAGTGGCAGCTGCTTTAAGAGCATTTAGCTAGCTGGCAGAGTGACCACTGTTTGTCAAAATCCTACAAGGGATAGTTAAAAGCCTGAACAAGATTACCTAGCACTAGACCTAGGAGAAGAAGAAAGGTTGGAGATCTTCCCAACCTTTGTTGTTTTGGTCCCAGAAGTGTGGTGCTTTCAGAGATAGCTCCTTCTGGTGTCACCCAGAAGTCAGTTTTCTCCACTGTGCCTCAGGTTCAGCCTCCCGAAGGAGACTTGCCCAGAACACTAAGCCAGGACATGGCTTTTATGTATGTTCTCCTGGGTGGGCAAAGTCCTGATGTCTCACCTGACCCAGAGACGGGGTGTGTGTTCTTTCTCTAAGGTGACTTCCCTGTCTTCGGGGTTAACAAATGCTCATAGAAGATGAGCTTAACTTAGTTGGAACAGTCTAGAGTTCTTTACTAAGTCTAAGCTAGACTTAAAAAGACCCATCTTACAGTTTATATCAAAGTTCACATCAAAGTTCACTAAAAGCATTCTAACATTACTCTCCCTAGCTAAATAACATCGAGCAAGGAAAACCAGTACATTTAGCAACTAGTTCAAATACATCAAACACAATATATACCACAACAAAACAGGAATAAAACGTTCCATTAAAGAAATATCATAACGGGGCTGGGGATTTAGCTCAGCGGCACAGCGCCTGCCTGGCAAGCATGACGTCGTGAGTTCGAATCCCAGTACCGGAAAAAAACAAACAAACAAAAAAAAAAGAAATATCATAACCCTATAACCTTGCCATGTTTTAACTTAGATATATCAACACTTTAACAAAACTGTATAACAAAGTATAAGCAACTATAAGCAACAGTCAAAAGCATAGCAATTTGTAAATGAGTCCTAAGCAATTGTAAGCCACAGGCAAAAGCATAACAAAAGTAACAAAATTTGAAGTGTGAAAATTTGTAACCTAAATGCATCCCAATCCAGAGTCTATGAAACAAAGGCAAACTCTTACCTCTATCCAATGATCTTGGTGGGGAACTCCAAAATGATACAGGAAAATAAAAACTCCCAACCTGAATGATACCTGGGACGAGCTCATATTCTCTAAAATCAAAGAATGAATTTTAGGAACAATGGAGGTTAAGAGCAGAATATATTTATTGAGGGAAAGAAAAGAAAGCTTCTGTCCAAGAGAGGGACAGAAGGGGTGCCCGAGTGGGTTACCCCAAGACTTTGTCTTTTCTAGGGATTTTAGCAAGCAAAACTATGAGGTAAGGTGGGTCCAAGGTAGGGAAATGGACAAAACTATGGTCAGCCAATAAGAATTATTCAGGTAAAATTGATTAAATTGGGATCAGATGGGGAAGCCAGTTGTAGCAAGTGGGCCCGAATACAGAACAGGGGCTTTTTCTGTAAGGGGTTGGGTCAAGGACTCTTCAAGGTGGTTGCTACCTATTTAGAATATCAATCCTTGATGTCCATCCCTAGGGAAGTGTGTGGGTGCATTTGTTTAGTCCTTTGTCTTGAAGTCAGGCCCACAGCAAATTCGTATCTTTCATGTTGGCTCCTTGGAGGGCCTGGCCCTGTCTGACTGCCTATAATATTTCTATCTAACTCAGCGGCCTATAACAGGCAGAGCCGTTTCTCAGCCCTCCATAACTTGCTTAGTCTCTGAACTTGATTTTAACATAATGTTCTGAGCCAAATCCCTTATAGTTAAAAAACCCCTCCAAACCAACATCCAGAAAATTAAATATAGGAATCAAACATGCAGCAAACACTACTACAGACATATACTCCTGGGAGTCTTGAGCCTCTACTTGCATTTCAATATTCCTTTCTATTTTGGCTTCTTAGAAGCCTATATATCTTCTAGCCCTAGAGAACATGTATCCCCACGCTTTACACCTGATGTGCCAGTACCGTGAACTCCAGTGCTGAATACTAGCTTTCACAAATGTGCTTCCCCGCTTCTGTTGCGCACTCTGGGGAAGCATACCCACTGCCCACTTACTACCTCTCACTGGGTCCCTGTTCAGGAGCCAGATGAAGCAAAACTCTTGGTCTCTTGTTGTATCCCAGAGAGAAATGGCAGTGGGTATGAGAAAAATGAAGACAAGAGACAAGAGCTGGAGTCAAGTGGAGTTTCTTCTTGTCTAATCAGAATGAGGACTGACCTCAACAATAGGGGCATTTATTTTATACACTTGCAAAGTAGTATCATGAGAGATAATGTCCTAGTGACTAAGGCTATAATTGTCCAAGCAGGATACTTTTTTCAATACTGAAGCAGCTTGACTACCTGAGGCACTCTGGCCTTGTACCACCCTCACACACATGACCAACAACCAACTCCAGAGGCTCCCAACATTCTTTTTTCTGGATTATTTCAATAGTCCTGTAATGTAATTTGTTCTTAGCTAGTCCCAATTCAACAGACCCCTCATTCAATCCAATTTGAACTTTCACAATTTTTACCCAAACATCTATGAGATACCAGAAATAAATAATTGTCCTTTCTGTTAGAAGATCATGTGTTTAGAAATTATAATAAATGTTTAAATTTAAAATATTTATTATAGAAAAAGACACCCTGCCATTTAACCCCGTTAAAATCTTATTCCAAACATGCTTATCCCATTATTCTCACCACTTTCTGAAGCAGTTCTGGAAGTCCTTTTACATGAATGTCTTTAATTGTGCTGTCATGGCTGCCTTGATGTCCTGAATAAATTCAGGATAATTTTGATCAAATGAAAGCATTATAATGTGTCCCCATACACCTTATTCTTTGGATCTGGTGACATATGACTTCTGGCACTTCCCCAAAGCAAAAGTAAACATGAAAAGTAAAAGTTTTGAATTCACTGAAGACATCTAGGCAGTGAAGACAGTACAACTAAAGACACTCCTGAAAGAGGATTTCTAGAACTGCTTTAGCAGGTGGCAAGAACAATGGGATAAGTGTGTTTAAAGCAAGGGGGAGTATTTTGAGGGAGATTAATGACAATGTGTTTTTTACCATAATAATTTATTTTTAAAAATTCAAACATTTACTGTATCCTTTGATCATATTTGTATCCTCAAAACTTCCTGAAGAAGTTACCACCTGTATAAAGATGTTAAGGAAAAATATGTGAGAAAATTTCTTTGACCTTTTGGAAGGAGTAGGAGTGACACTTTGTTTACTTTATAGATACAGCCCCTGGCCTTCCTAGATATCTGAGTACACTGTTTTCCTGTGTGAGTCTGATATAGTAGCTAAATAACCCTCACTATTATGAAAAATTCACTTGAGTCATTATGAGTTTTCTTTCAGTATATCAGTATTTTTATGTGCTTCTGTTTTTAGGACAAATAATAGACAATTATTTCTAACTGTATAATTAAAGAGTTGGTAAAACCAAAAATCACAACCATATAAACTTCCAGAAAATCAATATCACTTCTTCACCTTTTTGATCAAATATTTTGTTTTCTGTCCTGTTGCGCCTTGTCATTCATGTTATCAACTTCTTCAGAGTCAGGATTTGTGCTATGATGAGGATATTAATTCTTATATTTTCCAGCATTGAAAAGTTTCACAAAGTATTTGCATTTAGTCATTTATTTAACCCATAGCAGAAACTATGTTGACTTGGAAGGATACACCTTTTAAAAATTTTACATTTGGCAATTGAGGAAACATTGTGTCCATACCTAAGTAAGTAACCATCTGGAGTCAAAACTTGGATTAGGTTTTATAATTCTCAGTATGTTTCTGGAGTTAAGATTTTTCAGGCATTTGCTATGCACTAGATGTTGTGTAAAACATTTTACATGAACAAATCTCATGGGGAAGCTATTGCTGCTATGAAAGAAGAAGAACAAAAAGGTTAAGTACTGTTATGGATTGTGTTTAGATGTTCCCCCCAAAACCTCATGTAGTCATAAGAGGGAATTTGTGAGAGGTGGCAGAATCTACAGTGTGTGACACTGGGATTGATTCATAGTGAAATGCTACACTTAAGGGCACTAGGTTTAAGGATGGGAGTGCTAACCACCCAAAATAGCCTGCATAAAATATGAAGCATAGAAAGAGCTATGGCTGTCCCTTTTTGCTTTGATATCTTCTGCCTACCAGGAACTGTTTCTTCTTCAATGCCATGAATTGTTTCTTCTGCAGTTCTGTCTGCCATGCCACTCTGCCTTGGAGCCAGCTGATTATGGACTGAAATGTCTACAAAATATGAGCTAAAACAACCTTTCCTCCTTTACCTTTGGGTGCCAGGTATTTTGTCTCAGCAATAAGACAGAATTTGGTACTGAGAGTGGGGTCCTTGCTGTGTCTTTATGTGACCATGAGCCTTTGGAGACTTAGGAGCTTTTGGAGCTGGCTTGTGGGAAGGGAAGAGCTTGGAAAGGTTCAGAGATGCCAATTGAAAAGTAGGGCTGGAAAGCCTTAACTATACTATATGAGAGATTCTGGTCAGAGCTCAGAAGACCAAAATGCTGATAGAAATTCTGCTGCTAAAAACCTGGATCAGGAGGTTTCTGCTGGGAAGGAGGACTGCATTTGTTGTTGGACTCCATATGATGTATATTATGACTTGGCAGAAAGTTTGTCTACATTTTGCTCTTGTCCAGAGAATTTCCCTGAGACTGAAATTAAGAGCATCAGACTAATTAATCTTGCAGAAGAAATTTCAAGGCAGTCTAATGTTAAGGCAGTGACATAGCCATTAGTGGGGGCTTTTTAGCCAGATTTATGTTGAAAATCAAGAGCAAAGATCCCAGGATAATGATTTAAAATGTTTTGAGTTTGGCCAGAAAAGAAGCTCTGGTAAAGTTGTGGCCTGGAAAGATAGGAAAGAGGAGAAATTGGTCACTGAAGTCTAGCAAGAAAAAGTTAAGTACTGAAGACAGCAGAAAAGATGGTCTGAGGACATCACAACAAGCCGAAAGACTTTAGCCATTGTAGCCTCAAAATTGAAAAAATTAAAGACTTTGCTTTGAGAAGCGAGTCCTAGAGCACCATGTTCTAGAGTGGTGGCAGCTGAGGGAAATTGCTCCTCAGAATTTGGTTCATAGGCACTTGACCCCTATAGCCAAGAGAGAAGAAAGCCTGGCTACTGCTACATCTAACAACAGACCTTGGCATCATCTGCATGGTCCTGGTTTTAGGTGAATGCAGAATGCAACATTTGTGGGGTCAGGAAAGTTTCCACCCAGATTTCTGAAGAAGGCCTGGAAAGCCAGGCAGTGTACCCCTAACAGGGTAGTGTTGAACCTGTGAGTATGAAGTCAAAGATGCTGTGGAGACCCCAACAGTTTTGAGAAGGCAGGAACATGGATCATCTTAGGAAAATTGTGAATAGGGATCAGAAGCAGCCCAAGAAAGAAGCCTTGGAAGCTGTCACCATTGAAAATGTTGTAGAGGTGGAGCCACCCAAGCTTCTGGAGTTCACATCTTGCCACAGATTGCCTTTGATGCTGCACATGAAACTACAGGACTTATCATTTGCCCTGCTGTATTTTGGACTTGCTTTAGTCCCATTCCTTTGTATCCCCCTATTTGTAGCTTTTGGAATGGTAATGTCTATCTTGTGCCACTGAATGTTGAAATGTTTAACTTCTTTTTCATTTGTACAGGGGCTCACTACTAAGAGTTCACCTTAAATAAAAGAAGAGTCTTTGCATTTGGACGTTTCAGAAATGCTAAAACTGTTAGAACTTTGGCAACTCTTAGAGATGGACTAAATGCCTTTTGCATAAAGAGATGTGCATGAGTTTTTGGGGTAGAGGGGTTGAGTATTATGATTTGTGTCTAGATATCCTTCCAAAGCCTCATTCAGTCTTAGGTGGGGTTTTTTTTCATGTTGGATCTAGAGTATGTGACACTGGGATTGATTAATGGTGCAAGGCAGGATCAAGGGCAATAGGATTAATGATGTAAGTGCTACCTGTCCTAAGTAGCCTGGATAAAATATAAGTGATAGAAAGAGCTGTGGTCATCTCTTATTGCTTTGCTATCTTCAGCTGACTATGAACTGTTTCTGCTCTGCAATCCCTGTCTGCAGTGTCACCCTGCTTTGGAACCACATGATCATAGACTGAAATTTTTATAATTTTTGAGCTAAATAAATCTTTCCTCTTTTAACTTTGAGTAGCAAGTGCTTTGTCTCAGCAGTGAAAAAAGTAACTAAGACCAAGCACTTGGTTGATTACTCCTGGAACTGTCCTATCTTCAGACTTGCTATATGAAATAATGTTATCTTTATTTTTTAAGGACAATTGAATTGTAATCTTTTGTTATTTGCAGCCAAAATCATCCTAATCTTCATAATAAGTATGTATGTACCTTTTAAAACATTTTATTTTAAAACAATTATGAATTCCAGGGAGTTATGAAAGTAGTGTAGCTGATGACGTGTGCCATTTATCTAGTAGGGGTCAGCCTACTAGATAAACTATAGTACAATATTGAAACCATACAGTTGAACTTGTTGCAATAGTCTCAACTAGACTACCATATCTTAGTGTTTTCACCACATTCACATGCACTCTTCACAGTGGATGTGTGTAATCCTATGCAATTTTATCCCATGTATAGATATATATAGCTGCTTGTGAAATTAATATACAAAATCTCAGTCACTGCAAAGAAACTCTTGCATGCTATCCCTTTTATACCCAATCTACCCATCATGGGAAACACAGACATGTTTTTAAGATCCATAATTTTGCCATTTGGAGAATATATATAAATGGAATTCTTCATATGAAAGTTCGTGAGATTAAGTTTTTCAGGAAACATAATGCCTTTGAGAATGATTCAGGTTGTTACACATACAATTTGTTTCTTTTCATTGGCGAGTAGTGTTCTACCATATGAGTGTAGCAGGATTTAACACTTCACATGAAGACCTTTAAGATGGTTCTAGTTTTTGTTGCTATGTATAAAGTGGATATAAACTTCACATCCAGATATTTTTCTGTGTGTTAGCATAAGTTTTCAGTTATCTGGGATAAGTGTCCTTCTGTGATTGCTAAGAAACAGCCAGTAATTCTCCTGAGTAGCTGTATAATCTTTAAAATTCAACCAGTAATGTATGAAAATTCCAGTTTCCCTGAATCAGCCTCAGCATTTGGAATTATATTGTACTTTACTAGTTATTTTAATAGGTAAATAAAAATAACTCATTGACACATTTAAAATCTTTTTGAAGATATAGAAAAAATGGTTACAACAGTTACATTGAAGAAACAATTTATAAACAAGATGGAAGAACAAACATTTTATTTTATACTTCTCTGTGTTTTTGGATTTTCTTATATGAGCTCATATTAGTTACATTTACTATCTGAACATGAGTTATGAGCCTTTGATTTTGGTTTTATCTTTACATTTTATTTTAAAATCCATAAGATTTAACAATTCTGATACTATTTAAAATTTGAAGGAAATGTCTGCACAGTTCTTTTCGTGTTGACACCAAAATTAATGTCAAAAACAAGATGCAGGCATCTAATAATGTTGGTGCTGCTGATTTTACATTTCACTGTCTTGACATTCATTTATCTAAACTGAATATAGCTATTCCCTTGTGTCTACAAATTTGCCAGATTACATCCAGTTCTAGACATGACTCCATTTGTTGTCTTATGAAGCCACACAGAGTGAAATATATTTTCCTGTTAAATGCCATGTTTAATAGCAATTTGGAATTTAATTGCCTGTCTTTTATACACCTGAAAGAGAATAAAGAAACACAAAAATCAAACCTTGCCTTCCTTGAAGTCTATTTGTTTTCCCTACAAATCTTTTTTACTCTCAATTTTATCTTTTAAGAGGAATGTTTGTACTTCATTTTTTTACTAATGCCACACAGGAGTAGACATTTAAACACTGGTTATCTTTTATCTAAATAATGAATCTTAGAAAGTCCTCCAAATGTTCTGCATTCATCAGAGATAGAAAAGTAGCATAAACACATAATATGAAAAGAGCAGAAATAAGATGAAGTAATATGGATTGTACCTGGCAAGGAAAGTTCATTAAGACCAGCAGGTTCACTCCAGCCACCTTTCACCAGGGTTGAATTGATTGTGCGGTAACTGTGCTGAGTGCTCATGTGCCAGTCTACTTCTGCAAAAGATCAGCAACACACATGTACTAAAGTGAGTCGGATATAACACTCATCAAAATAAGGAAGAGCAGGCACTGGGGGAACTTGGTAGTGTTTTGGGAGAAAGATGGTAGAAAGAACCTATTATAAATTTGGGCTGTGGCTGGAGAAGGTCTAGATAGCTGGGCTTTTCTTTAAATTGGCTATTAAAAAGTGGGGCAGTTTTACATTTGGGTAATTTAATAAATTTTGTATATAAAGAGAGATTGACCAGGATGAAGATAAGCTGGTAAAGAAGTAGTGATCACTTCAGTCATTTTAGCTAAGAGAGGACTAGGTGTTTGTATTTTGTGGATGGCAGAATAACCTTGTTTTCATCTATGCCTACAAAAATTGTATAGTGGTCAAGTTTTATCTTACTTAATCCACATCTCAGTGTAAACATCCAAGGTTGGTATTCTTGGAGGTTGTGAATGTTCCATAAAAATAACATGGTCTAGTTGTGATGCTAGGCAGCTTCTGAATATTAATAGCTGCTCATTTTTATCTTTCTCCCATGAGTGAGAAAAGTGGAAGATATCATATTATAAGTTGCTGTAGTGAACCACAGCTTGGCATTTACTCATGAAGATTTTAGACATATTTCATTTATATGCCATAGTTCTTTGACCTGGTTTTGAAATACATGGTTATTATTCCAAGGTTAAATGTGAACATAAAATGCACAACTTTTCCACCATCCTCAGAGTTGGTCTCCAGAGTCTGTTTGATCTAGTCTTCTGCCTCCAGGCTAAGCTACCCATAAAGAAGGTGAAAAATTGATGTCTTTTTGCTTTTAATGATCTAACTGAAAAGAAGAAAATTCAACTGTTTCTCTCAGAAGTCCACAGCCTTTACTCTGACCCTTTCAAAATGTTTTTGTCACTTGATCCTCCATGGAGATGTTTCCTCCTGTATAACTGAGCTAATTTCCTGATGTAGCCTTAGAACCAAAGACGCAAAAACAGCAGACTTTGTGGTAAATCTGAACAGTCGAGTTGTTTTCTTTGTATGCCTATGTATTTAAAAGGGAAAATTTCACATAAAATTCATCTTTTCACCTCCCTTGAGGAATCAGTATATTTAGCCAAATCAGTATATTTAGTCTGATTAGAACTGAGTCCGTTTGGGTTATCCAAAGATTGATAGCATGGTCCCCTCCAACCATCTGTATTACTACTCTGTGCCATTAATTAGTATTTCTACCAGGAATTATACACCTGAGTTTTCAATCTTGGCATGGACTCCTTTTCTAACCCGCTTTTATACATTTCTTTAACCAGGCTTAGGATTCTTAGAGAGTCCATGGGATACCTCCAGTATTACTCGATAAACATAATCAATCTTCCTTTTAGAAAAAAGGAAGATAAAATATACATGGATATACAAGGACAACTGAGATAATTGTACTGCTGATGTCTATTGGTTTATTGAAAGGAGAAGTTAATGCTTAAATTTTTCTTTTTATGATAAATTTTGCATGATTATATCTGGCAATTGGAACAAATAATTTGAAGACAACAATATGCAATATAACAACCGTTGAATTCCTACTCTCTTGATTAGTGAAACTGCATCGTTTCTAATTTTTTAATTATTTTTTATTCTTTTTAATTGATCAATCATGCATTCTTACATCTGGTATTCTGAGCAACTTCATTGAAGATGACAGTATATAATATAACAACCATTGTTAACTTCCTATCACCTTGTTTTGAAATTTTGTATCCTTTTTATTGTTTTTGTGTTACTTTGTTTTTGTCTTGGTTGTTGTTATTTCATTTTCTTTTCTCATTAAAATATAAACATAATAGATCTTCCTAGAGTGTCAGTTATACTTGAATGATTAGAAAACACATTGTTTCTATATCAAATCTAATATAGATATATAGAATGTAATGGAAAGTGTATTCAAAAATAAATTTAGAAACAAACAAAAATCTTTCTTCAGCCTATGCAAAGACCAACCTGTGAGGAAGGATATCTGCTCTCATTTTTGTCATTGGAGTTTCTTTGATGGAAAAGTTATAGAAAAACAGTGCTACTACTAATAATCTTGAGCTTATCTTTTCCTATGTTGAAGAATTTCATAGTGTCATGTAGTTTTTGAAGCAGAAGTAAGTTTAGATGTTAACTGTTCCTTTCATTTCTACTGGAAGCTTTAAAAGCTTATCAGAATAAGGCCAATCTAAGCAGCCCTAAAACCCAGCTATCCACATATTCTGTCTTATCCAATTCAATGTAAATTGCTTGCCATAATGGCAAAAATGTTACGCATATACTTTCATAGAATTGATCTTTGGCTTGATAATTCTATTTGTTAATTGTGGAATGGTAAAGAATTTCTCAAAGGAATTTATATCTTCTTGATGTACTATGAGAAATAGTTTCTGTTGAAGTATAAGACAAATTGCCTCAAGTAAGACTCAAATAAATGCTGCAAGTTACATAATATATTTGATTTTATGTGTTGGCACCTTTGTATAGTTTTAACCATTAAAATTCAAGATCTGAAGCAGTGCCTTCAAAGTACAGAGAAAGCAAGTCTTATCATTTGAATCTGACTTTCCAAATGTGACTTGTAATATTTTCTCCATCCTTTACAATACAATGAAAATGTCATTTTCCTAGATCGTGATTCGGGGTTAATATGAGTCATGTATTTGTGTATTCACTAATGGTTTGCTGAAACCTAACCTTGTCCTGTGGTTTGTGATGGGGTAGCAATACTTGGAATTTTCATACCTATGGTTTAATGGTAATGGGTAAAACTTTTAATAAAATAATATTACAACCGAACTCGGTAGATTATCTGAGTTTATGGAAGTTGTAATTTGACTTGTAAAGAAGTTAACTGATCTCAGAGGAACAATTATGACTCATACTTGAGGGGTTTATGTCTTGGCAAGTCTCCAATACTGAGTTGCTTTTGTTTCAAATTTCTTTAGTTATTTATATAAATGATTAGGATGGATTCTACTTACTTTAATTTGTTTGGGAAGAAAATGATTAATAACTACTACCAAAAACACATGATGCAGAAAGAGCATTTCATATCACATGAATCTTGAAACTTATGTTTTTCATAAATGACTCTATAGCACGCAGTATGGTTGCAAACATAATTGAAGAATAATCAGTGTTTCTTGTAAAGACACATACCACTCATACATAGACAACCCTTCAATGCTTATTTGATTCAAACATATAATGCCTTTTGTAGGTCAAAGTAGTTGAATATTAGTCATTTTACATGGCTTAACTGAAACTCTCTAACTGCCACATGTGCCTTATATCCATAGCAAGTCACAGAATCTCAAAGTCGACATACCTAACAATGAATTCATGAGTTTATCTCTGATATTACTGCCTTATGGGATATTTTGATGTCCATTTCATTTGCTAAGCTGGAAACCTGTAGCCCATTTTTCATACTTCCCTTTCCCTTACCAATTAGTCGAAAAGCTCATTGTGCTCTTTCAACTGTTTTCTTCATAATATCTCTTGATTACATGAACTTTTCTCCACCCTTGTTGCTGGAATGCTTAATCATCTTTTACTGAGACCACTGAATGGACACCCTGATCTCCCACTACCAAATAGGTCTATTTCAAGGTATTCTCCATACTGTAGTAAAAATACTTGAAAACTGCAAATCTGAAAATGTTTCATTGTGATGTGCAAGTCCTACTCAGAGTCCTTCAGTGGATTTCTACAGTACTTCTTCAATGAAACAAAACCCTTTACTCAGTGTATATAGATGCAGGTAAAGTTAGCTATCCAGTTATAATCTATTGTCTCTGCTTCCTTACAAAGGATCCTTATACAAAATGTGATCAAAATAAATAATGAATGTCTAAATTTTCAAAAGTTATTACAATAAAATAGGCATTGCCATTGATCCGCCTCTATATTCCCTCCGTTGCTTTGAAAACACTTACATCATTGCTCTTGCCACTTTTAACACAGTTCTGAAAGTCCTCTTTTGTGTTTTTATGAGGTTTGATGAAAAATACAGTGAATGCTGCTGCTGAGTGTCATCCAATGGAAGATAAACATGTAAAGCACAGCAGCTTGTTCTCATCCACCTTTATCATCGGATATGGCATCTGTGATATCTGGCTCTTCCCTAAAGTGAAAGTGACTATGAACGATAAATATTTTCAACTGTTTCACAATATTGAGTTAGCTGTGCCTCCACAACTAAAGATACTCATGAAAGAGGACTTCTAGAATTGTTCCAGAAAATGGCAAGAAAAAAGATAAATGTGCTGAAAGTAATTTTGAGAAAGCCTAATGGCAATATGTCTTTTAGTGTAATTAATTGTCTTCTTTAACAAAGAAGTATTCAACATATTACTTTTTATCATGTCTTATGGTTTTGAAGGTGACAATAAAACTTGCTTTCAGATGTGAGTAACCGGTGAACTGTAATTAGTATTGTTGGATATTCTGGAGAAAGCACTTTTAAAGTGGCTATTTTCTGTGAGGCATGAGCTTTTGCCTTTGTTATTTTCACATTTTTATTGTCTAGAGTGTGGATGTGAGAGTTGCAGTACTGGTATTGTGACTATAAGGAGATGTTAGAGAAGAAAAGTAGAAAAAGTCTGGGTCTCTTCATGACTGTGAAGTCACAATAAAGTGGCTATCTTCAGACATCACTTAAGTAGGGAAACATTAATCTGTATATCATTAAGCTCTCATTATTTAGTTTTTTAATGAAGATGAATTTATTCAGTCATTGAAATGTTACTGTGGAATTTGGTCTCTGTAGCTCAGTAGCATTTTCTATGTCCTTCTATTGTAGCTTATTTTCATTTTTCTCATTTTGGCTGCACAGAATTTCTTTTTTAATTATTATTCCTTTAAATTCAGTTTATTGGTACAATTTAGAGTACATAAGTATCATATTCTTCATAGAGAATATGTACTTGTATATGATATATTTTGATTCCTCTTTTTTCCCAGTCCACTTCCCTTTCTTCAACTCCTCTTCCCCTCCCTAATTCTGTTTCCATTTTATACTTTTTTATAATGTTTTTCCTTTTCCTCTTCTTCCTTTTCCCATTCCATCTCCTTAGTTCCTCTTTCTTTTTGAACAGTTTCTTCCTATTTCATGATATCTATTATACACTTTGGTCCTTATTTATTCTTTTAGTTTCTCATATCAGAGAGACAATGCTATATTTACACAAATGTGTCTGATTTATTTCACTTAAAAGTATGGTCTCAAGGTACATCCATTTACCTAGAGATGTTTCAAGTTTATCCATCTTTATGACTGAGTAGTACTCTATCATACATAAAGAAAAACATATCTTCTTTATCTATTGCTCAGTTGATGGCATTTGGGTTGTTTCTGAGATTGAGCTATTACCAACTGTGGTGCTATAAATACAGTTATAATGTTTTCAGTTCTTCCAGGAAGATACCTAGAAGGGAGTAGTTGCATAAAATTGGACCTCTAATCCTAGTTTTTTGAGAAATCTCCACACTGATTTCCACAGTGGTTGCACCAGTCTACACTCCCACCAACAAAGGAGAAGGGTTCCTTTTCCCACAGCCCCTCCAACATTAGTTATTGGTTGATTTCTTGATAATAGCCATTTTTCCAGGGTGAGATGGAATCCCAGCATTGTTTTTATTTTATATCTCTTAATTGACCAGTGATGTTGAACATATTTTCATATATTTATTTGCTATTTGTATTTCTTCATCTAAGAAGTGTATATTCATCTCAGGTGCCCATTTTTAGACTGGGGCTTTAAATTTTGGTGGTCTGATATTTTTTCATTATATCATTTATGTTCTAGATATAAATCCTTTGTCTGAGGAAAAATTAGTTAAAACTTCCCCCACTCTGTGGGTTGTCTTTGCATTCTCTTCCTGATTTCTTTTGCTGAGCAAAAGCTTTTTAATAGGACGAAATCCCAGTTGTTGATTCTCTGTATATTTCCCATGTAATTGGTGTTTTATTCATGAAATCTTTGCCTGTCCCTATGTTTTTAAGAGTTCTGCCTATTCTCTCTTCCTGCAGATTGTTTCTGTTTTACTATGTAGATCTTTGATCCATTTCAATTTTAGTTGAGTGAATGCTGTTAGACATAGGTCTAATTTTAATCTTCAGCATGTAGAAAGCCAGTTTTTCCAGTACCATGTGTTAAAGAGGCTATCTTTCTTCCTGTGAATGTGTTTGGCTCCTTTGTGAAAGATAAGGTGGCTGAGTGTGTTTGGAGTTGTTTCTGCATATTTTAATTTGCTCCATTGATCCTCAGGTTGGTTTTTCTGCCAGTACTATGCTGTTTTTATCATAGTAGATTTGCAGTATAATTTTAAATCGGGGATTGTGATATTTCCTGTCTTGCCTATGTTGCCCAGAATTCTTTTTGCTGTGCTATATCTCTTCTGGTTCCAAATTAATTTTAGGAATGTTTTGTCTAGTTCAGTGAGATATGCTAACGGTATTTTGATTGGTATTACATTAAATCTGTATAACAACTTTGGGAGTACGGCCATTTTCACTATGTTTGTTCTTCCTATCCATGAACAAGGGATATTTTTCTTTTTTCTGATATCTTCTTAATCTCATTTTTCAGAGTACTATAGTTTTCAGTGTATAGATCTTTTACTTACTTTGTTAGATTGACTCCTCAGTAGTGTATTTCTTGCTTGCTGCCCTACATGTTTGGCATACTCTCTGCATACACTATCACTTCCTTCTATCATTTAAATTACCATTAATTTTTCAGAATCCTGCAATTTTAATACCTTGGCAAGCTTTCTTGTTTTCACTAAAATATGTCAAACTTCTTAAATATCTCTACTGCAACTGTGTTCTTTTTTCAATATTTGTTTCAATTTCTTTTTGAGTAGTTCGATGTATTCTTTACACACAATGAAATGCACTTTTTTGTTCCTGGCTTGGTGAGTTATTTTAAATGTATGATTACCATTACAATTAAAATATGTAATTTTTACATCACCACAAAAACTGACTTATTCTCCTTTAAGGTAAATTTTTCTCTCTTCAGCTTTTAGCCCCTGATAAGTATTGATTTGTTTTACATTTCTATATTGTTTCTTCATAAAACTGAGACACTTGCCCTAGCTTTACTAATGCATATTGGATAAATAAAAATCATATATATTTGTGTTATATAATAGCATGTTTTAATACCTGCATGAAATGATTAGATAAAGTAATTAACATATCCATCATCTCACATACTTTTGATGTTAAGAGCATTCAAGATCAAATCTTTCAGCAATTTCCTGTAGTCACCATTAACTCTAGTCCCCATGCTGTAAATAGGTTTTCAGAACTTATTTAACCTTTCTAACTGAAACCTTGCATTCTATAACTAGTGTCTCCCTATTTCTCCCTTTTCTCCCCTACCTTCTGTCCCTGATGACAATTATTCTATTCTCTGCTTCTATGAGATCTACTTTCTCAAAGATTTCTCATATAAGTAAGATAATGCAGTATTGGTGTTTTGTGCCTAGCTGATTTCCCTTAACTTAATGTCCACCTGGTTCATCCATGTTACAAATGATATAATTTCTTTTTAAAGGCCAAACAGTATTCCATTGTGTATTATACCACATTTTCTTTATCATTCACTCATCGATACACATTTGACCTATTACCACGCCTTGGCTATTATGAATAGTCCTGCAATAAAGGTGTATTTTTGATGTACTGATTTCATTTCTTTTGTATGCATATTCAGAAATAGAATTACAGATTCAAATAGAAGTTTACTTTTAATGATTGGAGGAACCCCACAGTGTTTTAGAGAATTGCTGTACTAATTTACATTTCTGCTTGAGCATACAAGGACTTGCTTTTCTCCACATTCTCATCTACACTTATTTTTTCTCTTCGATAGTAGGTATCCTCATTGTAGTTTTCATTTGTATCTTCCTGATTGCTGATGTATAAAATTTTTTCCATGTTATTTTGGCCATTTGTGTATCTTCTTTCAATAAATGTTTACTTAATCCCTTTGCTCATTTTTATCAATTTTTTGGCATCAAGTTGTCTGAGTTGCTTGCCTATTGTTGATTACACATTCCTTAATTTCTGTGAGAAATATGATTCGTAAATATTTTCCTCCATTTTGCAGGTTGTCACTTTATTGTTCCCTTTACTGTGGAGAAGCTTTTCAGTTTGATGACATATCATTTGTCTATTTTTTTAAGAGCAGGAAAATTTATTGGGAAAAGGAATGGGGAATAGAAATGGAGAATAAAAGTAGCTCCTGAGAGACAGAAGAGGTCCTGAATTGGTCGATTTATTTGTTTATTTTTGCTTTTGTTTCCTATGTATTGGTGCTTTGGGGGCAATATCAGAGAAAGAGAGAGGGACAGAAAGAGATAGAGAGAGAAAGACAGAGACAGAGAGCAAGAGAGGAGAAAGAGGAGGAGGAGAAGGAGAAGCAGAGGGAGAAGGAGAAGGGGAAGGGGAAGGGAAAGCGGAAAGGGAGAGGGAGGGGAGGAGAAGGGGAAGGAGGAGAAGGGGAAGGAAAAGGAAAAGAGAAAGCATTGCCAAGACTAATGTCCAGATTTCTCCCTGTATTTCTCTTGTAACTTTATAATTTCAGATTTTACATTTAGATTTTAGTACATTTTTATTTGATTTACTATATGGTACAGAATAAGGATCTAATTTTATTTTTCTGCTTGGGGATATCAGTTTTTTCATCATTTATTTAAGAATGTGTCTTTTCCCTATGTATGTTCCCCACAGTTTTTGAAGATCAATTAACTGCAAATATGTGGCTTTCTTCCTGGGATTTCTATCCTTTGCCATTGATCAATGAATCTGTGTTCATGACAGTTGTATATCATGTTATTTTGATTTCTATAACCTGGTGGGGTATTTTGGAATCAGGAAGTATGATGCTCCCAGTTTTGTTCTTCTGTTCAAGATTGTTTTGGTTGTTCAAGTTTTTTGGTGATTCCATGTGATTGTAGGTTTTTCTCTTTCTGTAAGCAAATTGATGTTCATTGAATCTCAATTGATTTTAGTTCTATTCTCATTATTTTAATTTCATTTTTCTAGCTTCTTTGACTTAGCATAATGGTCTTGAGACTTACTCATGTTTTTGCATATCAGTAGTTCTTTTTTTTTGCTGAGAGCTACACCACTGGATGAGTATACCACAGTTTATTTATCCATTCATATGTTGATAGACATTTGGGTTATTTCCAGGCTCTTGCTGTTTAAATAAAGCTGTTATAAACACTGACATACAATTTTTTGTATAGACATATGCTTTTGTTTCTCTTCGTTGAGCACCCAGAAAAAACCCAAGTCATATGGTAAATGTATATGTAACTTCATGCAAAACAACTAAGCTGTTTTCCAAAAGGGCTGTACTATGGTACTATTTTACAGTTCCATCAAAAGCATAGGAGAGTTCCAGATGATCTGCACCCTCACCAGTAATTTGTATCATTAGTATTTTACAATTTATCCATGTTAGCTGTACAGCAGTAACTTACTGTGCTTTTAATTTGTATTTTGCTGGTGAGTGATGATATTGACTCTCTTTTTCATGTGCTTATTGGCATTTACATACCTTCTCTGATAAAATGTGTATTCATATTTTCTGCCTATTTCTTTTTTGTTTTGTTTTGTTTTGTTTTTTTCTCCTGTACCGGGAACCCAACTCACGACCTTGCGCTTGCCAGGCAGGCGCTTTGCTGCTGAGCTAAATCCCCAGCCCCATTTCTGCCTCTTTCAAGGGGCTGTTAGTCTTCTTGGGTTGTAAGAGTTTCTGATATATATAATATATTCATCGGAAATGGATACAAGGATTTTTAAATAAAAGATTTCTTTTGTCAAACAATTTTACAGAGTTCTTATACTGTTTTAGATTTCTGATAGCATTGTGTGAGAGTGCTAATTCTTTCACATCTTCACCTGCATTTATTATAGTCAGTCTTTTAGTTTTAGACATGGTGTGTGTGTGCATGTGTGTGTGTGTGTGTGTGTTATTTTATTTTGAGGACAGCTGTCAATTTACAAAAAGTTAAAAGATTATACACAGTTTCTAAATAGCCAGTGCCTAGTTTCCTCTATTATTAGCATCTTACATCAGTATAGTATATTTATTGTAATTAATGAATCAATATTGACATATTAAATCCATGCTTTATTCATTTTTATTATTTTTCTCAAATTCCCTTTTTGTGTCCTAGTATCTCATGTAGAAACTTGAATAACATTTAGTTGTGATGACACCTTAGTTTACTCTTGACTTGGATTTGTTCATAGCGTTTTTAATTTTCATTTTCTTACTGAATAGTAATTCTATCTTTTCATGTATTACTGCATATCTTCTTTGATGAAGTATCTATTCAAACCTTTTGGTCACTTATTCTTATTATTGGATGAATTGGGAGTTTGTGTGGTGTATGTGTTTTGTTTGCAAGCCTCTTGTCAGACATATTCCTTGTAAATCTTTTCTCCCAGACTGTGTCTTGTCTTTTCAGTTCCTTGTGACTGTGATGAACAATGTTTGCAGTTTTGATGATACCCAGTTTGTCATCTTTTCTTTCTATGTTTTTTTCTTTTTTTTGATCTTTTTGAAACAGGGTCCCACTATGCAGCTCAGGCTGAACTTGAGCTCACTTTATAGCCCAAGCTGGTCTCAAACTTGCAATGATCCTCCTGTTTCAGCCTCCCAAGTGGTGGGATTACAGGCCTGCGCCACCACCATGCCCGACTAAAATTTTTTTTTGATGTTGTTTTGCGGTACTGGGGATTGAACTCATGACCTTGAGCTTGCCAGGCAGGTGCTTATGCTACTGAGCTATTTCCCCAGCCCCTCTTTCTGTGTTTCATGCATTTTTGTGATGTTCTGAGAAATCCTCAGGTACTTCTAAGTAAAAACAATATTCTCCTATATTTATCCATTTTACTTTTAGGTCATTTTACTTTTTATATTTAGATCTTTTGATGTTTATTAACCACAACCTTTACAAGCAATTTGTTTTATCCTTAATTTTGCACAGTTATATTTCAGAGCAATTTTACACCCACAGGAAGTGAAAGGTATGGATAGTATTCTAACTTTTAGTATATCAATATTTTTCTCTTAGCCATAGATTTCCTTGACTAAAAGTATTATGTTTAAGTATGTGATCAATCTTACATGTCTATATTTGTTTACCTGAGTATCCAAATTGAGGATATCAATATGTAACACAACAGCCATTGTTAATTTCCTATCACCTTGTCTGAGATTCTGTACTGCTTTTATTGTTTTTGTGTTCTTTTCTAAGTGTATGTGTGTTTGTTAAGATGTTTTCATTCTTTTATCTCTAAAATAAAAAAAAAAAAATAAAATGAAAGTATTTCACCATGCCAGTATTACCCTTCAAATTTTTTAAATGCATAAGAGTTGTGCGTCAGTCATAGTTCCTTGATAGTAAGCAATAGAGACCAACTCTTTTTCTTTAACCAAAACAGACAGTTTTTCAAAAACATGAGGGAGCTCTTCAAATAGAAGAGGATGATTAGAATCAATGGGACTCGGAAGTATGAACTCTCCCAACGTTCTCTCCGCTCACTTCCACTGCAGTAAGTGATCTGAATCCTTTTTGATCTTTGAGGTAGGGGAGAAGTACTTTTTTGTCGTTGCTTCCCAATTCAAATTTGAGAGGAGGAGACGACTGGGGAATGAAACCTGTCACCTGGTGTAGGTTGGCCATGTGCCTACTCCTTACCTAAGAAGGGAACCCACATCAGTGCCTCACCACAGACCCTGTTCAGGTGGGGCAGTCATTCCTTAAAAGAAGTTTGGGGGCTAATACTTAAAGGCAAGGTAAATGTTAGGCAGCCCCAAGATACAAATGGTATCTATATGTAAAATGTTGCCTTAAATCTCTCTTTCTGGCTTCTGTGTGTGTGTTTTCTTTTGCATTCCACAGGCAGAAACCAAAATGATTTGAAAACAGGTATGTCTATGTAAATTAAGTGCTCATTCTGACCCAGATTTTTCACTGAAAAATCAACAGTTTTAAGGAAGAAAATATACACTAGTGAAAGAAAGAACCAAGAGCTAGAAAAACCATGTTCTAGTTCTATCGCTGGGTGTTAACTGGCTGTGGGATCTTCACAAAACCTTTAATCTCTTTGAATCTGTTTCCTGAAATACACAATGAAATTATTCAAGTAAATAATGGCCATGTCTTTTCTAATGTTTAGATCTTTGATACATTTTTATTTTAGTTTAGTGCATCATTGGAGATATGGGTCTAGGTTCAACCTTTGGCATGTGGATAGCCAGTTTTCCCTGCACCATTTGTTAAGAGGTGATCTTTCCTTCAGTAGAGAGATTTAGATGCTTTGTCAAAGATAACATTGCTGAGTGTGCCTGGGGTTTTTTCTAAATCTTCTATTTTGCTCTATTGATCTGTAATACTGGTTTTTGTTTGCTTGTAGTTTTTGTTTCTCTGTTTTTCTTTTTCCCCCAGTATCATGTGGGTTTTATCATTGTAGCTTTGTAGTATAATTGAAGTCTAGGACTGTGATGCCCCTGCCTTGCTCTTGTTGCCTAGAATTGCTTTTGCTATTCTAGGTCTCTTCCATATGAACTTTAGAATGGCTTTACTCAGTTCTATAAGGAAGGTCATTGGTATTTTGATTAACATTGCATTAAATCCATATATTGGTTTTGGAAGTATGGCTATTTTGACTATAGAAAGAGTAACCATAGTAACCATATAGTAACCATATTATAGTAACCATAATAAGAAAATAAGAATACACAGGACATATACAAATTGCTAGGCAAAATACAGGTAACCGAGCTAAATTTGACTTTCAAATAATAAATAAATTTTAGACATATTTAAAAATTCTATTGTCCATCCAAAATTCAAATTTAACTGGATGTTTATGTTTACTTGCTAAATCTAACCACTCAAAAACATGTAGTCAGGCACACATATATACACAAGAAGAGAATGACTTAATAAGTGGACTTGCATGTAGGTTCTTGTATTAGCATTTTTATACTGTTTTTTCTTAACTGAATCTGTAGGATCTTCAGTATAATTTTTCACTTGAACTCAAGGGGGTATTCTAGATGAAGTAGTGTCTCATCTCTTGATTACAACACTATCTGAATATGGTGCCTTTTAAGAAATAACAATTTTTTATCTCAAGCAAATTTTTTTCATTGAGCTCCATGAATGAATTTCTTAATTGTGTTGTCCTGTGCAATGCAGTGGTAGGTTTTCACCTGGAACATGTATTTGCCCAAGCAGCTTAATAGATTTCTGACTGAATGAGCACTTTGCCTTGTTGGGAGTTGAGCTTTCCTCTAAGTGCAACCCATTGGCTTTCTTAATCTCCTTTGTTTTGTGCTCCTGTACCTATTAATCACACAGAAGCTGCTTATCCTTCATTTCTGATGGATACTTTATGTAATAAGTCCTGACCTTCAGCACTGAGTAATCACCTGGGACTCCTGCTTATGGAAGTTCAATAACTATACAACAGTGATATTGTTGATATATGAGCTTTTTTTCTTTCATGCTTTCCACACTACATGTAACAAAATGACAGAATATCTTTATTCTGTTTCTGCAATTTTCAATTACTTATTTTAACTTTGACATATAACATATGGGAGTTAAATCTGAATAAGGATTTCTCATTTGTAAGTCATATTCAAGGCATTTGAGGGCCTGCGTGTTTTTAAAGACAAAATTTAATTTATTGATAAGAGCAAATTCGCTCTGTTATGGCTAAAATGTGGTATGTATAGTAATCACTCTTAACAATCTGCGGCTTTGCTGTCAGGAAATGTACCAGTACAAAGCTAAGGCAGTAGAATGGAAAAAAAAAAAAAAAAAACAAACCAAACTGATCAATTGGGTGCTTAGAAAAAGTGAGTACAAAAGACAATCACTTGATTATACTGCAGCTCAACTCAAGGGTAAATGACTTGTGGGATGGTGATGTGGAGGTGAAATGAAATTTATAAAATAGAATTTCCTAGTAGTTTGATAAGAAAATTGAAAATTCCACATTTTCTTCACTAAATTTATTTCTGAAAAGACAAAAGCAAATGCCAAGAGTTGCATATTCATACATTTCCTAAATTTATTTAGTAAAATAGATTTCTATCTTGTCTAGACTTCTTCCCAGCCTATGAAGAGCTTTCTATTACATATTCACCAGAGCCCTAACTGTCTTTGCCCGTGCATTTAACAGTAATGTAGTCTACTTTTTAAACTTTAAGATTGGACTTTAATAAGTATTCAGTTTTATTCATAACATTAGTTTTTATTTTATTATAGTAACCTATCTGGGCACCTATTTCATATAAGATTTAAAAGATGGAAAACAAGAGCTTTATTTCTCACATTTATAAATGTATATTGTTTTATGTCCTCCAAAATAATCACATATTCTGAGCTTCCTTTTGAAATATCCATGATCTAATTGAATTTTTCTTGCAGTTTCTCCTTTTACCCACTATCCACATATCAGAACTTATCTACCATCATAACCAGTTCAAGTCCTACTAACTAGCTGCTTAACATTTTGTCAACTTTATGTTTATTTGTTTATTACTTTTTGTTGCCACCTACAACTTCTTCCCCCACCTCACCTCATCTTGTGGACAGCTTACGGATGCTGGCGTTCAGCAGTCTCCCTGCTTCCACCAATCTTCCTTCCACTCTCTCTTCCTTCCATTCTGTTCTCTCCTAAATTTAGTCTGGGCTATTGTTCCAAGACCTACATGGCCCTATATCATCATCTGTTGCCTGTTCCTTCAAGTACAAAGTTGTAATTTCCAATATATTTTTTTAAAAATAGAGTGAGCATGCATTAAACTTTTATTTAACTCATTAATGAGAAAGTGTAATAATAAAATTAGTTTTAAAATGATATGACACATGTACTTAAGAGAAATAGAAAAATAAATGCAAAGAAAGCATGCTAAATCAAACACAATACTATTTGAATAGTACTGAAAAATAAAGGCTATCGCCTTTGGGATTATCTGCTCTACCACCCAAAAATCAGTTTATCAGTTTTCTGCATATTAAATCTAGCTTTATAGACATGGAAACACCTGGACTTTAATCAGGGGTAAAAAGTGTGTAAATGTTCATGAGATGAACTCTGGGCAACTTATTAGATAATTCCAAGATGACTATGCACATAATACAGTCCTCCTTATGCTCTACATTCTTAATTAACCACTTGTCAGCCCAATTATTTAAATGCAAGATGACCAAAAATTACATTTTAAAATTAATCTTTATAAGAGAATATAGCAGGAAATATAAAACGACCACCTTACCAAATATATTCAGTACCTGAATTGACTTTGAAATGACAGCTTGCCCAAGCGGCACTCAGTGTAAACACATAAACATGATGCCTAAGTGGTGTGCTGGGTAAACTGTTAGGTGGTTAACAAAGCTCTATGCACAGTTCTCTTCCCTGAGGTCACCAAAGGTTTTGTTACACTTACCTTTCCATTTTTTAAGGCTTATACACTTACTATTATTTTTCTGTAAATGTTTGACTAACCTGTTCCTCTGAGATGGTCATTCTTTCAATATTTATCTAAACTCATCTCCCTTACCCCTAGCTTATTCATAGTGTAGATCACCATCCTGTTTTTAGTTTATTCCTCAGCAGTAATATGTATGTATATACGTACATATGCATGTATGTATATGTATGCATGCATTTGTCTCTTTACTAAAATATACACCAGAGTATTATCTGTCCTGTTCATTATTGCATTTCCCTTGCCAAGAACAATGCCCACTTCTGAGTGACTGACTGTTGTATGCTAAATGAATGATATCTACAGACTTGTCATAATGTTCTTTTTAAAATTTCAGAAATTATTCAAATTTCATTTTAACAAGGACTGCCAACATAATCATGTAGTGAAGCAGAACATTTACTGGTTATGGAGAGGTTTCAATACCTGCCTTATTACATTTTGAAGGTGGGGCTTTTCTTCAGGTTAGCATGATCTGAACCTGAAATTCTTCTAAAAATATATTTGAGAGAGCATGTTCATACAATCAAAAGATCCTATAGTGATTATATATAATGTGAGCCTGTCTGTTATCAAAATAGCTTGTTGCCTTCTTCAGAGATACAAGCTTCTGTCCTTCACCACCCTTAGGAAAGGTCTGTATGCCATCATGTGCCTAAGGTCCAGCAGTCTTTATTTTAAACAATACCTAGGGATTCTGAGCCTGACAGTACATGAATCACATGTTGACAAATGCTGGTCTGGAAAATCCAGATTGCTAGCTGCCTGCCAGAATATTTGCATTCTATTTCAGGGTTGGCAAAACAGAGACTTGGGAAAAACTGCTTTGGGAATTAGGTTCCCAAGAACAACATCCTGCAATGAAAAACTTCGAGCAGGATCAATAAAGGAGGGAGAATTACTTAAACTGGGATGAAAGCCTTGTATAGTCTGCAAAATTGAATAGGAGCAACATTCCTAATAAGCTGTTGACGAACAATGATGGAATTTTGAAGTTTGAAAATACTTAGGAGACTGTCCACATTCTGATTTTTTGTTGCATGGATTTCAGTCTCTAACTTGGAGGGTCAAGATGCCTCTATAACACATCTTGGCAAAGCATGATAAGACCTTTAAGGAGCTCCTGGTAAAATTTCTTCTGGGTTCTGTTCAGAATCCTATTTCATTCATTTTCAGATGGACAGATGACCCCAAACTAACTCACCAGCTTTATCTAAAATGTTGATGGTCCCATTAGCTTGAAGTAAATGACCTGAACTAAAATTTCAGTTGATGACTATTGCAATGTAGACAGAATTTGCAGATTGAGATTAGACAAATACTTGATTAAACCAACAATTAAACAAAACTTGGTCATTTTAGGAGTATGTAACAGAATTTAGAGCTCTTTCATTGACTCATTTACAATGTCCAAGTTAAAATTTTAAATTACTTGGCATGTGAAGCAATAGAAAATGTTACCGCCAACAGACAAATATTTTTTGAAGAAGAGACATGCAGGTGATATAATTTAGTAAACCAGTGAAAACCAGTCCCTAATCTTGAAATCTGTTATTCTAGCTTTGAATCCCACTTTGTTTCCCCGTGTAAAACATTATATTGCTAAAATCCTATGCTATGTTTCTTCCAACTTAGCAAAAATATCTTGGTCTGACTAAGATTGCTCAAAAATGACAGTGATTATTAAAACTGCTACGATAGGAGAGTATTTCCAGGTATTTATTAATATTTTCTATCCTCTCAAAAAATTTAGTTGCCTTATTGGAGTTTTACTTTACTAATCAAAGTCCTCTTTCGTTCCAGTTGCAATATCATCCAGCTAAGTAATGACTTTACTAGCTTCCTAAATAGCTCTGGGGGGTATGTAGTCCACTTCTAACAATGAAGACCTAGTAAAAGTCAGCTATTCCTCAAATGTGTACCGACCTCATCTACCTTCTGCACTGAATATGGACATCTCATCTGGTCTATAAGAGAAATAGTCTGTTAGCCATGGGGTGAAACCCTGGGGTAGAGTCATAAGATGAGTGATTCTGTGTCTCTAACAACACTTCTGAAAATTTGCATCAACGCCCCTCTACACTCTTTGTTACATGCGATAAACAACCCTATTTGCTTCTTTGACAGAAATAACGGATTTCATTTTCTAAACCAAACATATTCCAAATTGACAACTTCATAAGGGAAGTAAAAAACATGCTGTTCTATGTCAGTCCTTGAGAGTCACATTTCCTTTGTTCTATTTGGTTCTTGGGCATCACCTGCTCTAAGATAAACCATAGATTTTTTTTTATATGTAAAATCAGAAACACTGCATTAAACGTATATACATTTTATAAGACCTAAATCTATTTCGACAATATAAATCTATAGCGAGACGGGGCCTGGAATAGTGCTTAAAACAAAAATGAGTTACCACTGCACACTGACTGCAATGCCGAAAATCCAAACAAACAAACAAACAAGTACACTGCAGAGACGCTTGCTGGCAAGTGTGAAGAGAACAGACGCTGCCATTCACTCCTGGGGAGAATGCAGAATGTTACCGCCGCTTCGCAGCACGAGGCTGTAGGCTTTTATAAAGCCACATATAGTCTTACTATGCGATCTTACAGTTATACTCTTAAATATTTACCTGTCTGTTAGGGTTTAGATCTAAAATGCACCCCCCCTCCCCCCGCAAAGCCTCATGTGTTTGGAGATCAGGCCTAGTTGGTGGAGGCAGGTCACTGAAAGATGACCTGGAAGGGTATATTGTACTTCTAACCTCCTCCTCTCTGCTTCCTAGCTGCCGTGGAGAAAGCAGCAGTTCTGCCACATTGTTCCTGCTTTGGAGTCACCAACCATGGGCCAGATCTTTTGAACTGGTGAATTTAAACTGAGAGGGGAAGCACTCAAGATGTTCTTCAACAGAGGAATAAACCTTGGTATGTCCGTGCAATGGGGTACTAGTAGTGATTTACTGAAGTTATTAAGCCACTGTATCGGTCACCTTTCATTGCTGAGACAAAATATCCAAAATATACAGCTTAGGAAAGTTTATTTTGACTGTTTCAGAGGTTTTAGTTCCTGACTGGCTGGCCATCGTGGTGCAAGGACCTGGCAGAGAAAATCTCAAGTCATGCTGTCTTACAAGGAGAACACAAGGGGAAGAGCCAGAGTATAAGGGATTTGTCTTGGTTACTTTCACATCGCTGAGACAAAATACTTGATGTTCACAACTTAAAGAAGGTTTATTTCATCTCGTGGTTTCAGTCAGTGGTTGGCTGGCTCCAAGGCAGGAATAGGATGGCAAAGGGGCATGGCAGAGGAAAAGGTTCTTCACCTATGGCAACCAGGAAGCACAGAGAAAAGAGCCAGGGACAATAATACACCTTTTCAAGTCACGCCCCCAGTGACCCATCTCCGATCAGGCCCCATTTCCTAATAGCAAGTCGGGTATAATGCCCCCATGATCCAAAAACCTTCCAAATGCATGAGGTTTCCAGGGCCATTTTGGACCTGAACCATAATAGGATCAGACACCAGATGTATTCCCTAAGGCCATGCCCTCAGGGCCCAACCAAACACACTCAGAAATGTTCTTTACTTAGTCTTGTAGGCATAATCTTACAAGCCAACCAAGTTCACAGTCACAATCACAGCACAGAAAAGCATACACCAGCATGAAATGCATATTGCTATACGAAGGTAGCCAATCTGACAAGTCTACATACTCTGAGTCCACTGACATAACTTTATAACACAGAGTGAATTTTTAATTTATACATATTTTAAGACAGAAATAGATCAATGGATACAGAATGGGATGCAGAATATTAAAAAGATATAATGTGTGAAATAATCTTACTGAGGAAGACAGGGAGGGAAAATATTAATCTAATTAACTTTGGACATGGGTGGAGATTGTATGACTAAAAGCAAAAGGAACCATTCATAAGAACCATATTCTATTCTACTTGTTAAAGTTCTTTTCCATGGGAGTATAGATTAATATTTCTGAAATCACTAATATTTTAGAATAAATAAATAAATCAACAGATGACAGAGAAGGTAGCTGAATTACAAATAAACAAGAGGTAAGTTATAGTGATCTATGCAATAATGGATTCAAATTGTGGGTATCAGTATGAACTCATGCTTAGCTTAGTATAAATATATATAAATACATGTGGAAATTCCTTTAGCTTTGTTTAAATATACAAGATATTACATATGCGTATATAGGTATTTCCTTTCTCTGTCAGTTAGGAGTGTTTAGAAACAGTGACACCCCAGTGACACTGAGCATGTCTAGCACCCAGGGTTTGGTTTTAAATTCTATGCTTTTAGAAAGAGAAACGGAACTCCATGGAGAAACGGTTGATTGCAGGGCTGGGTGTGGAATATGCAAGATGCACCCGGAGTACCTGTGGTAGCAGAGAGTAAATCTTGAAAAAAATTGGTGTTCAAGGTATATTAAAGGGACGTAGGAGCCAACTGATGGAGCTCCCAAGGCCAAAACTAGAATAGCTTGAGAAACAAAATAGATGGCTTAACACTGGTTTATAACCCAGAATGTAAATAAATGTCTACTATTTCATATGATGAGAATGGACAAACCTATATAGAGGTACCCCCTCTGGATGAAGTAGAGAAAACTTCCACCCTTTAAATGTGGGCTGTGTATAATGGCCTCCTTCCGTATGGGGTGGAGAAGAAGAATAACTTTACAGTGGAGTCCCTCGAAAAACCTTATCTCAATGCAGTGACCGAGAGTAGCAGCATCAGTGACCATTTGTATTGTTAGCATGCATCCTTCCTATGATGAGATGAGGATGTAAGTTTACATCTGCCCTCTTCCCCTTTTTATAACTCAGTTTTAATTATGAGAAAAGTAAAAGACAACTCAAATGAAGGGATATTCTACATAATTGCTAGCAGACGCTACTCAATATTGTCAGGATGATAGTTTGAGAAATGAAAATCGGAGGCACTGTCATGCTCGAGAGGAGGCTAAGAGACTTGCCAACTAAATGTAATTACGTATTCTTGATAAGATCCTAGAACAGGAGAAAAGGCATTAGGTTAAACCTAGGGGAACCTGAATAATGTATAGACTCAATACGTATTAAAAACTCAATACTTTAAAAAAAAATCATGTGTCAGCACTGGCTTATTAGTGGTGACAAAAGCCCTATAGTTATGTAAGATATTGACAGTAGGAGAGATTTGATGCGGGCTAGAAGGGACCTCTCTGTGTAAACTTTGTAACTCTTCTGTAAATATACAAATATTATTGAGAATATTTATTTTTAAATGCATCTTGAGGGAGAGGAGAAGGATTTCTTAAAATCTGAGTAAGGTAGTACTGGGTTTGTGTTTGCCACTGAGTAGTTGAGTAGTGGAATGTATTGCTTTGCTAATGAGTAGTTGGCCTGGAATTTAAATGATTATCAGTCAGCATGTTAAGAAGTTATATCTCCTCTGGAGACTGCTTTTATGTTTTCTTCTAATCTGTCAAGTCAATAATCCCAAGATGAGGATTAATTTGTATTGTATTCAGTTAGACAGAATGAGAAACATAATCAATGTGGTAGTACTGAAATAAAAACTTGACTCTTTCTCACAATAATAGGCTTTTTTCCTGACTTGCAAGAAAATATTTCCCCGAGAAATAAAAGAGCTTTTCTTCTTCATCAAATCCAAAAACTTGACATGGAGAGAAAATAAAACCTTTTAATCACTTTAAAGAAAAAATTAAGTTGTTGGAAGTAATTCAACACATTAAAATACTTGGAATTCAAATATTTTTGTGCCAAATATATAAAAGAAAAAATAAGAATTAGAAAGAATGCCAAAAAACAGGGAGATATAAATACCCATAGTACCAAACAGCAAATCTGTTTAGTAAGCCAATGAATGGTCAGCAAGTGTACATTTCTTCTAGTGGTTTCCATTCCCTTATTATTTCCTTCCATCTCACTTCATTGATTTCATCCCAAAGTTGTCAAATTTTAAATGGCTAGTATCTTACCTTGTGGTAGCTATTGGCCAATATGAAGGGAAAGAAATAATGTTTTAAAAATTAGCTGTTTCATTTTGTATTCATGATTCTTTTAAGACTACTACTATGGAATCAAAAGGACTATATAAGAATCAACAGCTCCTTCAAATCTGCTATCAAAAATTAGCTTGTGCACACACCCATGAAGTAACTGGCACACACCATATTGCAAGAACACACATCATGTAGTGCTCACATGTGTCAGGAGGCTGGCGGCTAGTACTCAGCATGCCAAGGGTACAAGGAGGAATAAACAGGCCACTTAATCAGAGGCGGAAATGGGGACACTTAAGAAAGCTTCTGCATATGTAGGATAAATTTATCAGAATTTTATGCCAATTGTTTGCTAAGACTGAGAGAGTAGAGTGCAGGACAGCTAAATTTAACACAGTGCGGTTGTGAGCTAGCAATGCCCAAGGGGGAACTTCAGGATAAGAAGTTAGCTTGAGAGTCCCTGAGTAACCACAGCGGGTAGGGGGCAGCAGTGCATGCCTACTACACGACAAATCTCTGCAAGGGGAAAGGGACCACTTAGAATAAAATGCCATGAAGCGACATATTCCATTTCCCAATTTCACCCCAAGAAACTCTTCTTAGAGAAGCTTGAAGGTAGCTTTGAAGACAGAATAACTTGCTTTAAGATTTCAGGCTGTGTCCCAAGTCACTCGTCTCAGGTACAACATAGCCAAAATGTCACTGAATGAAGAGTCAAGGACTGTCTTTTAGTTTTAGCTGTCCTCTAGTTTAACTTGTAACATTCCAGGGAGCACCTTAATGTTTTGGCCTTAGTATTTTTTTTTTTTTTCATTTTTCAAGAGAAGATACTGGAGTAAATATTCTGTAAGTCCCTCCCAAATTACTTTTCTGGAAGGTTAGAAGGTTAATTATTATCTGATCAAATCTCTCAGATCACTTCCCCTGAAAAGTGGTACATTAAGAAAATGCCTTTTTATAGAATATTCTGAATTCAGAATCTACAACTAAATATATAGTTGTTAGTATTTGTCATTCCCATGGCTATGTTTTCTATTTTCATGTTGTGAATACAAAGATTATTTTATGTCTAATTATATTGCCTATTTTTCCCCCCATTGTTTGCCTGTGTCTGTCTTGGTTATTTTCTCTCATTGCTCAGACAAAATACCTAACACCCAAATTACAGAGGAAAATGTTTATTTAGCTCCCAGTTTGTGCAGGTTTCAGTCCATACATGGCTGGCTCCAAGGCAGAGTGGCACATGGCAGAGGGCAACAGTTCATGGCAGCAGAAGACAGCAAAAGCAGCAAGAGCACAAAAGGGAGATGCAACAGAGAGCAAACTTCTGTCCCTCCCTTATACTGTATGCAGGCTCCACACCCCAGGGCAGGTGTGCCACTTACACCCAAAATCCCAGCATTGGACAGTGAATCAATCATAAATTCTAGAATCCTGCCCCATGACTGCATGAGGCTTTGGGGGGACATCTAGACACAAACCATAACACTATCTTTCCTTTTATGCTTTGCTCCTAGTACCAGGAATTGGAGGAGAGTCAAGATCCAGTATTTGTATATCCAGACAGCAAAGCTTCAGGGCTTTTAAGCAGTAAGGATATTCCCATTTCCAGGGGGAAAAAACTGATGTACTTCCTAATCATGATGCATATGGTATCCTCAGGAGGTCCTTAAGAGACCCTTTGCTGTTCTCTGGGCTACTTTAAAGTCCCCTTGGGAATATTTAGTATCATAACTTTTAACTTCCTAGAACTGTTCCTATGGATAACTTGCACTCTTGACTCTATTCCACTTTGAGTTTAGTAAGAATATTCAGTTGAATCAGTTACTCATGGGACAAGTTTTCCATCTCTGTACTCTTGAGTGAATCGATGACCAATGGCAGTAACATCCTCTCCAACTATGGTAGAGCTTTCTGAGGAAGCCAAGCAGGCTGGCCATCTGTTGATCTTTCTCTGCCTGCTTCTCAGCCGCATCACTAGATCATGAGTAAGCAATGGCAGGAATACCCTTTTTCACAGGCAGTAGCTATTTACGAGAGCAAGAGGATTTGAACACAGCAATCATTTCATGTAATTTAGGTGATTCTTAAGTAGGATGCTTGTAATGTATTACACAGTGCTTGAAATCAGTTTTCAACTGACAAATTAACTAGGGGACTTTCTCAGTCATTAGCTGCTTGATTGGTTGTCTGTGAGTGCAAATTGCTTTAGACTGATTCTTGGTGACAGTCTTGTTAAGCGCTGACATATCCTGTCTCCAATGTCTTCATTTTTATATAAAATGTTCATGTAAAGCCTATGCAAAGGAAATGACTTTTTATGAAGAAATAGTCATATTTCATCATTCAACTTTAAAAATCACCTTTGTGTATTATACATGGAATTATTAATATTTTTTTTTAATCCAAAGGCCCACCATACCCTACATAACTCAGCCTTTGTTCTGTATTCCTTCAGAGTGACCTGCAGGCTTTTGTCGAGGCCTGGAGCAGAGGCGGCTCTAGCAGAGCGGAGCTTTTGGTTTCAGCTACAAATGTATGAGCTGAAGTCACTGTGGACATGCATTTCCAGAATTGGGAACAGACATCAGTGAGCAACACAGGGACCCACTGACAGAGAGGGACCCTGACAGAGAAGGACCTTGACACAGAGGGACCCTGACAGAGGGACCCTGACACAGAGAGACCCTGACACAGAGGGGACCCTGACACAGAGGGACCCCAACAGAGAGGCCTGGTGGTGGAGGCGGAATGAGCAGGGAGTGGGGCTCAGCTGCGCAGGCACCGTTAGGCCTGACTTCTCTCTCAGAAAATGCGGTCTCTGGAGGAGAGGCCTCTGCGGCGGCCTGACCAGGCGCTGAGTAGGCAGCATGCAGCTCTCTTTTTGTAGGCATCTCCCAAAATAACTCTCCACAGGATGTAGCTCATTATATTAGCTCTGTAATTTTATTTTCCAAATGATACTTGTCTTTGAAGCTTGGCTAGGGGAGCAGTAGCTGTTTTTTGGTAACGGGAATTGAACTCATGACCTTGCACTTGCCAGGCAGGTGCTGTGCCACTGAGCTGTATCCCCAGCCCTAGAGAAGCAGTAGCTAAGATTAAATGAAGCTTAATGTTTTGTGATAGTACATCCTTAGTGACACATGGCTTTTTAAAAATATACTTTTTTGATCTCTTGAAACCTGTGATACAGCTGTGTATGGTAGTGGATGCTTGTAATTTCAATGACTAAAGAGGCTCAATGACCAGGAAAATAGCAAGTATGAGCTCAAATTTAGTGAAACCTTTTGTTAAAATGAAAGGTCAAAGGATAGCCAGGCAGGTGATGTGGTCCATGTTTATAATCCCAGCACTTGAGGGGCTGAGGCAGGAGGGTCACTGTGA
>NW_004955408.1:33871149-33911929 GCF_000276665.1 Chinchilla lanigera
AAAGAAAGAAAGAAAGAAAGAAAGAAAGAAAGACCAGCATGCAGCACTGTGGTAGAGCACTTGCCTAGTCCTGGATTCAGTCCTACATGGAATTATATTTACAACAAGGAAAAAGAAATGTGCTGATTAAACAAAATATAATCCTTACTTTTCCTAAGAGCATACATGAAACTTTGACAAAATCTTTGAAAGACCCAAACATGGAGATTCATCTCTTTCATTAATACCCCAGATGTCACCATTAGTAATAAAAATGAGACAAAACTTTCAATTTTATTACTGTTTTTAAATTCTCTGTATGTGATGTAACCATTAGTGCCTTACTTAAGTGGGCTTCTCCTACCCCTCCTCCCCTTAGTACACAACTGTGTTAAAGAGGCATAAGTTTGAAAAGTGGAATGATTTAAACATGGTCAGCCCTCTGTATTTACATATTTAGCATGGGTGGATTTAACTGGCTACCAAGGGAAAATATTTTTAAAAAGTCACATCTATACTGAACATATGCAATTTTTTCTTGTCATTTTCCCGTAAACAATATAGTTGAACAACTATTTACATGGTACTTAATTGTACTAGAGAGTATAAGTAATCTAGAGATGATTTAAACTATATAAGGGATATGCACAGCTTAGGGGCAAATACTATACCATTTATAGAAGGATCTTGAATATCTGTAAATTTGGTGTAAACTGGGGATCCTAGAATCAATCTCTCCAGGATATGGATGGATGACTGTGTACCTTTCATCTATATGTATAGATTGTCCCTAATTGTTGTTTATTGAAACTGAATTCCTTCAAAATAGTTGGATGTCTCTCTCATTTTGGAGGCCATTCTAGAGAAACGTGTGCAGTGATGAAGCAGATTTAGCTTGTCGCCTCTGAGCAGTTTCCATGCTGTCCCTAGTAGGATCTTGCTTCTCCATTATTTTACTGTCATCTGTTGTCATCATTTTCTCTAAGCTTCATCATTTCTTTCTTTTCATACTCTACTATTTCCCTTCTTTTGCTGTGTTTCACTTAGGATGTAAAAAATAAGCTCCTTCAGAACAGGGGAGTTTCACCATTGACTTATACCCTCATTTTTTGACTGTTAAAAGACCCCTATAGGCTCCACTACTGTGTGGCTGTAAAGTTAGAAGGTACATATTTATTACATGTTATGTGTTTCAGTCATCCTGAACGGTAGATTTAATTATCTCAGTTTAAAGATTCAAAACTGAGATCAGAAGTCTTAAGAAATGTTCTCAACTTCAAATAGTAAGTGACAGTACTCAGAGCAGTATGCAAATCTGTCATTCTAAAGAAAAAACTTTTAAACCCACTGGTGTATGTATTAACTTTCATTTACATATTATGTTTTCATTAGCTAATATTATTAGTAGTGTAATAATACATTAATATTATATTTTATTAAACATTTTCTGTGTACTAGTGTTAAGTATTTCATGTGTATTTATTCTACTTAATTCTTATAGTGACTTCCTGTAGTAAGTATAAATGCTGCGTTGGAGCATTGTAGTGATTTTCCCACAGTCATACAAGTAGGAAGTGGTCACGCTTCAGAGCCTTGTGACTTCATTGCTCTGGAGTCTCAGGCCAGTCTTGGGCTGATTTTCTAGTGTGAATTTCATGTAAAGAACAAATTATGCCCATGGGCAACGCTGACTGCTCTCATCAGGACCAAAAGGCAAATGAAAACTGTAAATTCATAAATTATGTAGGTTTTGAGGAAAAAAAACCTTGTTCTTTCTGTTTTAGTTTATTTCAAGAAGAGTGCTGTTTGTGTCCAAAACCTTAGTTTATTTGGTGACTCTGGTGAGGTCTGGCTTGTTATAGGGTGTAAAAGACAAGACTTTGTGATAGCCAAATATATTTGAGTACCAAATGTGTACTGTCCAGCTCAGTCATTTGCCAACTGGTGTTTCCCTACATAAGAATCTGGCCTGATGTTTCCATGTGCCTTTAAATAACACTGATCAACCTCATATTTTCAGTAGATGCTGATCTCCTCTAATGGTGAGGAAGTATTTGTATACATTTAAATACTGGATTTTGAGCTGTACTGTGTAATTGTGTGCATTATAGCAGTAAATTCTTTGGGGCAGTTAAATCTCATCTTTTTTTTTTACATAATAAGTGCCAAGCATAGGCCTGGAAAAGTATGGTATTACATTCTAAAACTTTCAGAAATCAAACATGCACTGAACATTTAATCTGTGGATTTCTTTGAAAAGCAATTTACTTTACAAATCGAATTAAAGTCTGAATGGTCACATATACTGCTTTATGCAGAAAAATTCTTGAATCTACATTTTGCCCAAAATATTATTTTTTAAAACTTAGCAGCTGAATAGTTTTAAATCTTTTGGTTCAAATTGAGCTGGTGTTAAATTATAGGTAGGCTTAAAAGATGGTACATATTTATTATATTTGCTTTCAGTGGAGAGTTAAACAGTGGGAAACCTACCAAAGGCTTAAACAGATAGTAGTCAACCACACTGAAAGATGCTGAGGTTTCACAGAATGGTAAAGCAGCAAAATATCACCAGAAGTGCATAGGACTCAGCTGTTTGTGGCTGACACGCGCAGAGCTCATGCCAACAATTTTCACTGCTGCCCAGTCCATTTATGGGCAAGCCATTCTCTTGGGAATCAGCACACACTATTGAGTCTTACTGCTGGAGATTCCCCTGGAATCCATCAAGATGCATTTGGACTTAGAACTTACCTATGCTAGGGTAATTCTCTGAGCTCAGGTGAGTCATATAATCTCTCTAATTTTGTGTCTTCCCCAGGTAACCTGGGATAAATACTACTTATATAATCACCATAAAGGATAAACATTTAGCACAGTGCTCAACAAATAGAACATTCTCAATAATTTATAGCTATTACTATCCAAAGACAGAATTTCCATTTTATCTAACCCAAGGAATTGCAGTGCTGGTCTACTATTAAATATCATTTCATAAGGAGATTATACTCATTTCTAGATAGCTCATCTCTATCTTTAACTGATGCTTAAATTTTTCTCCTGCTGTATTAAAGATTTAAAACAAATTATTATGCTGTGAAGGAACCTCAAAAGGCTAAATACTTATGAGTAAAATGTTAGAGAGTAAGGAGTTTTCAGGCAGTTTGTAGATGCCCATAAACAATTCAGTTAAGAGTAGCACCAGTAGAGTTCTCAGATCTGGGTGATCTCTTTTGTCCATGATGCATATAGGTGCAGCAGGACGTTAGATACAAGCATAGCGAGGAGATCCTGGCCCTATGCTGATCTGTTTACTCAATAATGTTCATGCAAAAATAAAATAGGCCTGTTCTGAAATACTGCTAGGCCAGCTAGGAAAAAGGTAACTAATCTCATTTTATTTTGCTAGTCATAAATTTATTCTTTTAATGAATGTTTATACCTAGTCTCTCTTCCTTATCTCCTTTTCTGGAGAATCCCTTTCTTTACAGATACTCTGTAGTTCAGGTACCACTCAGATATCCATGCTTTAGGATTCTAAGGGAAGTCAAGATAAAGCTGGATAAAATGCACAGAAGATTTAAAATTTTTGACAAAGTTTATTAGTACATGTTTACAATTCATGGAGTTTATAGTCATCTTGGGGAGAAGTTACATGTACATGTTTCAGCTTGGCTTTTTAAAAAATTCTCTTCCTCTTCCCTCCCGCTCTCTGTTTTGAGTTCTCCTACCCCATTTTTCATACTTGCTGATATTGTTTGTCTTAGCTCATGTTATGGCATGTAGTGCTTACATTAATTGGGGTAATTCCTGTGCATGGCACATCTTTACTCCCCCCATTTCCCCTTCCACTCCTCCTCACCCCTTGCCCTTGTTCCCTTGGACCCCTTCCCTGTAAAAATGGACAAAATATTCATTGAAAGCCAGTTAATAGTCATATTTCTGAGATTATTATTATATTGAAAACTATTGTGTTAAACTTTCCCCTGCTTATTTCTAACCATTGCTATTTGTCTTTTCATAAAGAAGTAAAGACTAAAGAAGGGAAAAACTTGTCATTCAGAAATTAGAATTACAGTTTCAAAGACTGGAGCCTTGTACTTGGAGCCTACATAGGCTTTTAAAAATTTATTGTTCTTTCCTGTATGTCACCTTGTGAAGAGCTGGGTGAAGTAATGGCTTCAGAGTTCTCTGTCTGAGCAGTTGAAAACTTTCCAGTTTGTAGGACTTTCTGAGGAAACTGTTTCACTTTCTGTATTCCCTTTAGAGATGATGTATTTTTGCCTAAGATATTCATGAAAACAAAACAAACACACACAGCACTTGCATAATTTTATAAATCCATCAGTCCAACAAGTAGAAAAAGGACAAGTTAAGGTTTAGAATCCTTTAATTCACTAACCTTTGAACTTTTGTGCCTATAAACCTTTTGAAAGAGTTTTGAAAGTATACTCACATTTTTAGATATGTGAATATTTTTATGATAGATTTTTGTCAATTTTAAATAAATGCAGAAAATATAATTTGTTTTTCAAATATTGATGTTTAAAACTAAAACACCTTTTTCTGTATTCAGTAAAATATAAATGGTACAGACATTTATGTTCATACTCAGTAGCCTTTAAAATATCCATAAAAAGCTGTAACAATTAGATCTCTCATAATACCTATATTTTCCCTTGAAATTTCATTTCTATTCCAATTCTCACATAGAATTTTATCCTAAGTAGTATAACTTTATTTTTAAAAATCTATTGCTTATTTTTTCATACTTTCTGCAAACACATACACTTTTTTTCAAAATCTTGTCATTATAAAGTTATAAAACAACATTTTTGCTTGAGTAAAATATTACAATTGTTAATATGTATTTATAAAAACAACATGGATAATAAATATTGATAATTAGCACAGAAAGTAAATTGTATTAAAATATATTTCTTAATGAAATAGAGTGTTCTGATTGAGGGAGATGTTAGCAATTTATCTCTTGGTTTGGTGTCCTGGATATTTGTGTCTCTCAGATTAATCATTTTATTTGTCTCCTGACTAGTGTCACAGCAGGGGAAGGAAGACATCTCAGCCAATGAACTTGAGAAAAGAAAATATGTAAAATTGCAGCTCTTTGTATTTATCTTCCTAAAACTCTCCCCATCTGCTACCTCTTGGGAGGCCTTTAGGAACCCCCAGATGTCCTGATATGCTAGTATGAAGACCATGCACAAGCCCACAAACACCTGCTTATTTCATATATGTGAAATTGAGACCCAGAGAAATGAAGTCCTTTGTTCTAGTTTCAAACGGTATCTGGATCTCAAATCAGGGTCCCTGTGAGTATATGTTAACACCCTTTATTTTACGCCACAAAGGTATCTTGGTCACGCTGCCGGTGAGAGACCACTTACATCCTGTCCCCCTACCCGCAAGGTCAGCATTACATCTTCAGATCACCCAGCAGTGCAACTCGGTTCAGCTTGCAAACCCAACCTTTAATTCCTTGCTGTGATGTTCCATTAGTTACCTTATAGAATTTATTTATCTCCATATCTTCGACCTTTGACCCTTTAGACTACAAATAGTCTAAACTTCTTTGTCCCTCACAGAATCTGGTGTTTCCTACCACGCTTACATTATTTTCTTTTTAAAGAAAAGAGAAATGTCCATGCCAAAAATCTCAACTTCCCAGCCCAGATTAAATAAGACTGTCAAATGACCTAGACCATCTATCCTTCTGACAAATTGCTGAATTGTATCCAACAGTATAAAGACAAACCATAAAACTACTGAATGGGCAGGTTATGATTTGCCTGAAATCTACTTCTGATTTGGCTGAATACAACCTACATTGAAGTTTACCTCTTTTGATCAAGAGACCACACCTTTATTAATGGAAACTAAGAAATAAGCTTTTATAGCAGTCATTACACACTTTGTGTTGATCAATTAACAAACTGTTCATTGATATGCTTTCAGATTCTACACTGCAACTATCTTTTGAGTAATTATTATTGGTTGAATTGTAATGAGTATCAGGGAAAAATATCCATGGTTGTCTGAAGTGGTAATTAAAATTTTACTTCCTTTTCCAGTTACATATGCAAAGAAGGCCAGGTTTTCTTTAATACATTTGATCAAAGTAGCATATTAAAATAGGCTAAATATAGAAGCAGACACAGAATCCAGATGCCTTTTATTAAGTTAGATGTTACACAGATTTGCAAAACTGTAGAACAATGTCACTTTTTCCACAAAGTTTTGGTTTGCCACAATATAGTTATTTCTCATAAAACATATTGATGTGACATTTAATGAGTTTGTTATTTTTTACTGAGTTAATAAAAACATGTTTGAGAATTTCTCAGTTTTATTCTGCAATAAGGTAAATGTCAAGAAATAGAACCCACTTAAATAAGAGCTGTTTGGAGTCATCAATAATTTTTAAGGGTGTAAGGAGATTTTAAGACCAAAGTATTTGAGAACACAGATGTTGAGAATTGAAGAGCTGCACATTAGAATCAACTGGAACCTTTACAAAAATCTCATGCCTGAGGCCCACCCTCACAAATTCTGATTAATTGGCCTGGATTGGATCTTGGATACAGAGGATTTTAAAACCCATCCTGGTGACTCCATTGTGTAGCCAAGATTTACAGCAACTGCCAGGGCTTACGAGCCCAACAATCACCTGAGGCATAAATATTGCAAGATTCCTAGAACACCTTTCCTTGCATCTTTAAGTTCAGACTCTATCAGTGGAAGCTATCCCGTTTCTGTGCTTTGGAAATTCATGTTTTCCATGGCTTCTTGAAAGGTATATGTTTACAATTGTTAATCTTTTTAATGGCCTAGTTGGTATAGTGTTTTATTTACCTTTCTGTTTTCCTTTTGTGCACTTTCTTTGTTTATTTATGTATGCATTTATTTAATAAATACTTAAGAATGAGCTCTTTATTTGTTCTGGGCATTAACTGATGGAAGATATGTATAAAGGAAATTATAGTGACTGCAAATTAATCTGATTATGTTAAGATGTCTTAACAGGAAGGGTTTTGATTTTTTTAAAAAAGGTTAGAAGCATTTCCCTGGAATTATAGAGTCCAGAGTGCTAGAACAAATGACCAAGTACGGCGCATTGGCTAATAATGGCTTCAGTTATAGTTATTGTTTATCATGAATGGTTTTTCTCCAGACGTTTAATGGCTAACTAAATCAGCATTTTAATAACTATGTTTCTTTTTTCCTGAAATGGTCTCTGACACACTAACTTATGTATACTCAAAACATTTGCTATAGGATGTTACTTTGATATTAAGCTACTAACCAAAAGAAGACTAGTAGTCTTCCTACAAACACTTGTCTCTAGCTCATAGCTGGTAAGGAGAGTATTATGACTCAGTCCTTTGTGCTGACTTGTACTGGCCACCAAGTGTCACTCTTGCTCTGTTTTACTATTAAAAATTGATTTCTACAGGAAAAGGGATGCTTAGTCTATCCTAGTTCTGATTTATAGCTTCTAGTTTCAATTGTAATTGCATTTTAACCAGCTTTCTTATGTGACATCACTTGGCAACTTAGCGTTGGTAGTTTGGGTCCTGCTGTTTGGGTTAATGACATGAAAAAGAAAGAGCAAGAGCATGCTGATATGATAGATGTAGGCCTTTGTTCCCCAGTCACCTTGGCAAGCTGGGCTGCCTGCCTCATTTCTCACATTGGAGGAGTTACTCTGACAACTTTCTATGCAGGTGACCATTCAGAGTCCATCACTTGGATATTCCTGTTGATAGCAATGGCATGCTGGCTATTTATAGCAGCAGAACTATATAATTTCAAAGGGGTAAAAATGATTTTGAACTCAATTTTCTTATATGTGTAAGGCAATATGCAGAAGCAAAATACAGAACAAAATGTATTGTAGTAGGTAAATACACTTTCCTAGAATCTCCATGAGAAGACCTCACAGTGGGCAGCATTTTAGTTCATTCTTTCATATTTAGCCTATAGATTTTAGCTGGGTGAAGGAAAGAGGAGTCAGTGAAACTGGATGTAAAGAAAGAGAGTTGATATCAAAGAAAATAATGGTTCTTTGACTTTACAGGTAGGAATAATCTTTAGCTGAAAACTTTTAGCATAGAAAGAGTATTTTGAGCCTCCAGCCAGAAGTGAATCATACAGCAATTTATTTTCTGACCTGAAATTCATGAAGCAGAGTTAGAAGCTCCAATCTGATTTAATATGATCCAGAGGTAAAAGTGAGAGATTAAATTCTGTTCTTACTTCAAATTCTGACCCCTGAAAAGCGTACCTATGGTGGGGCAAACTGGAGTGAATAACTTGGATTAGAATGAGAAACTAAACTTTTTGGCACCCCTGTCTCAAAACTCCTCAGCAGGTAATGATTATTATTAAATGCACAGGTTTTCCAGGATGTCACACTGTGCCATGAAATGAACTTGGATTTTTGATGTTGACGATTCTGGAATTTAACTTCTGGTTCTGACACATGTTAAATATACTACCTTGAGCAAATAATTTAAACCACTCTAAACCTAATCTTCTATAATATTAAAATGAAGAATAATAACACCAACTTTCTAGGATTCTCATTTTAAATAACATAGGCAGAATATTGGGAACATAATAAATACTCAACAGAAAGTGTAAACCACTAGCTGAAGAAAGCTTATGATTTTAAAAATGATATTGAAAGTGTACATAATAAGCACTTAAAAAGTATAAATAACTAGATGATGAAAATGTTCCTTAACTATTCTTTAAATATTGCCAAGAGCCTCCTCCACTAACTAAAATTTTAGAAAAATATAAACTACCCCATATATGCCTTATCCAATCAGTGAAATGAAGGAAAGTAGCTGCTCAGAAACAATAATTGTCAGTTTGATAAATTAGTTCCATTGCTGCTGTAATGAATTATCACACATTTAATGACTTAAAACAGCACAAATCTGTGGAAATTACAAGAGGATTTAACTTGTTCTAAGGAACAAGTCCTAAATCTAGCATCCCAGGATGGAATAGCTCATATTTTTAGAGAGTGCAGTATAATCACTTTACAAGGGCAGGTAGAGGAGAATGTGGTAACTTATGACACACAGAGGAATCATGCCTACTCAGGTTATCACCTGGATAGCAGCATTAGGTAAGAAGTGAAAACTAGTCCCTCCAACCGTGATGGCGAACCTTTTAGAGCTTTCAATGATACAAACAGCCTGCTGTGGCACGCGTGTCAAAGGTTCATCACTACTGCACTATAGCAACAAAGTGAGTATAAAGATTATAAAATAACGTAATCATCAGCCTTTTTATTATGGCCCTGGGAAGCATACACAGGAAAAGAAAGAAATTAAAGCCCAAGACTCCGTGCATACAATAAAGGATACAGCTGGAGAACATGAAGGTCTCTGTGTGAAGTTTGAAGGGACGCTTTGGGTTAATAGCACTCAGGAAAAGTCTTTCTTATTTTAAAGAGAGAAAAAAACAATAAAATTATACAGAATTTCAAAACAAGGTGATAGGAAATTAACAATGGTTATTATACTGCATAATGTTATCTTCAAAGTAGTTGCTCAGATTACCAGACGCAGGCTGACTGTCAGGTTAAAGAGTGGAAGTCCTCACTGAATCTCTTATACTAAAGTATTGGCCCTGAAGGAGGAGAACCGGGATATTGAAAGGCAAGAGAGGGACATTTGGGCTGAGTTGGACAAGACCAGACTGTCCTGAAAGCCTCCTAAGTTCTCTTTGCCTGTGGAAACAGCTCTATTTCCCTATCTGAGTAAACAGTCTTTTCCATAAAAGCCTTTCAATGACTACTTTTGGCCTTAACCTCCCAAACTAGACGCACTCCTACCACTTCTTACTGCCTCCAGGGTAGTTATAGGATTTACTTGACCATGGGAACGTTACCAAGGTCTGTTCAGAGCAGACATAGTTTGTCTGAATAGAAGCTGGGAAAGCACGTGCAACTCAGTTCTAAGGATATTTATAAAGAAGGGACTGAAATACAAGCCTCAGTGAGCCAGGTTAATCGCTCTACCCCATAGTGAAGGAGTCAGGACTTAAAGTGCTGGTTCAAGCTCTTTCATGTGACACCTATCCTCTGTACGGTTGGCAAATACGAGCATAAACTCAATGGCCTACCTTTCTAAAGGAAGGAAAATGGAAACTTCCCTGGCATGCTATATAAGTGGGAGTGTGAAGACCTAGGGATGTGGGAATGTTGGAGTGATGGATTAATTGCAACCTGCTTTTCTACTCTGTAACTTTACTGCCTGGCAGAACCTAGAGGACCTTCTTTTCTCCAGAACATTAAGAAATGCATTGATCTTGCAAAATAAAAGCAAATTTTTAGTTTTTGAGCATAGTATTTTGTAATTGTGAAACTTTTTTCCTCAGACTTCTTATAAAATTTTCAGATTGCATTTGTTATAATAAACAAACAATTGAGAAAATTAATAGTACTCTGCATGGAAATTTTTTAGAATATCAGACAGCATAAGATTTATAGTTGACAGGCATAGGTTATAACTTAGGGAAAATTAAGACACTATTGAATGCTAGCCTCAAAAATAGCTTATCAGTAATATCTTGTATAGACTGAACTTAAGTAAACTACTCATATTTATGTTTTATTAATATAAATCAAACAAATGTCAAAGGTCTGTTTTCTCTTAAATTTAATAAAATAATGTTTAACAATTGTATAGCAGTTTTACTTTCTGAACATATCTTAACATATTGTTTATATGTGATATCACACCTATGTTTTAAGTGCATTAGTGTGGATGTAACTTAATGAATACTCACAAAACAAATTCATGCAACCATCACTCAGGTTAAGAAATAGTGCACTGTAAGCATCCCAAGGCTTCCTATTGTCCCTGCTTACACTGAAATCATTCTCCTCAAAGTTAACCGCTGTGATGGTTAACTGATTGTGTCAACTTGAGTAAGAAGTGCCGGACTAAATTGGATTAGCAAGGTTCAGAGTGTGACTGAGGGGAATTACTGAAGACAGAGGACCCAGCCTAGGGCAGCTGTCACTTGACTTGTATAAAGGGAAACAAGAAAAGAAAGCTCAAGTCTGTTTACTAGAGGGACTCCAGGCTGCACTTTCAACTTGGATGTCATCTCTTGGCTTCCCACACAGACTTTTCAGCCTCCAGTACAGACCTTTTGGGCTCCTGATGTGAGTCTCACAGGGGACACTGCACTGAGCTCCGAGACTTCAACTGGATCCTTCGGGTCTCCAGGGTGCAGACAGAACTTTTACAGTCTTTCTCACCTGAGTTTACCTGACTCTACCTGACTGTGTGAGTGGACATTGTTAGCTGATTTTGTAAAACTCATATATTTGTATATCTTGCATTCAATCTGTTTCTCTAATAAGCACTGACTGATATAATCTCTGCCCTAAATTTTCTTGCTTTCCTTTGAGTTTTGCTACTCCAGCCTCAGTTTTTGCAATTTTTGATGATATAGTTTAATTTTTCACTTTTTAAGAAAAATTTCTTAGAAAATTCTAGCCAAGAGAAAAAGTTACAAGTGTAAAAAGTTAAGTGAGATATTTTAGCACAATTATATAATTTTAATTATGGACTGTTTTAAACGATATACAGAAATTTTAATTTTGTTAAGTGCAATGTTATTTTGGCTGAGTAGAAAGTACTTTTAATTTTTAAGAATGCATATAGACAATTAGTGGTATAATATCAAAATGTCATTAATTTACTTTAAATATTTGAACATAAACATGTGGTGAGTTTAAAAACTGCATATTGCACAACCCACACTTACAGATTAGAAGATTTTAGGATAAGGCCTTTTCATCCCTTGCCAATGACTATGCCTGTATTTTGAAAATTGTTCCTGGCTGGCTAGTGGGTCCTGTAGATTGAATGAATGACTATGGGTCACCAAGTGAGTGTGAGACCTCAACTGCCAATCACAAACTGGCGTTATCTAATCCATTGATCCATAAAATTGAACATGTACTGCAACACGTCATTCTGAAGTGAAAATTGAATATAGAGCACAGGTCTGAGCAGTCCAAAAGGTAATGCTAACTGAATAAATAGGTGGCTCAAATTCCCAAGGTATCTGCTTATGATGCTCCGTTACTTCTCCTTCAAGTCACACCTAAGACATCATAACTGGCTCCTCCTGTCCAGTTAAAGGGAGACAGCAAAGCATAGGCCTCATTGGAGATGTCTTCCCATATGCTAGGAAAATTATCCAGTATACTATAGTTTCTTTAGATGCACTGGGCAGGGTGGGAAATGATGAGTGGAAATTCTCCTGCTCTGCAGAACTCAGGATGGATCATGTATTATCCAGCCGGTGTTAAAAGAGAGATGGCCTTAAGTACCAATCTATATTGACTCATGGGTAGAGCTATATTTATTTGCTGCTCAGACTAAGAAAGATCAAATTAGAAAATTTTTGATGCAGAGATCTGGGGAAAAGTGATGGGGATATTTCTTCAGTATGGATACCAAGTATGAAGATATGTATGTCCCGTGTAAATGTACCAAGTATGAAGATATGTATGTCCCAGAGGCAACCACTTTGGAGGATTCACACAGTCAAGAGAACAAGGGAACTCATTTTCTAGATGTAAGGCTCTTGTTTCAGCCACCTAGAGCTTAATGTAGAAAGTGGTCATAGCAGCTAGGATAGGAGATATGTATGGGATCAAAAACATAGTCTTTATACCTAGGCTGATCTGGCTATTGTGGAGCTGAATATCTGACCTTCTAAAGCAGGGGCTGATGCTGAGCTCCTTTGTGTTCCATTTACCAAGAGTCAGGCTGGTTACCTAGTGGCAGATTAAGTATATTTTACCACTCCCATAGTGTAGAGTGTTTAGCTTTGTTCCTATATGGAAGACATGTATTTCACAAGGGCTTGCGATCTTTGCCTACAGTGTTTTCTTTTGTGAGCTCACAAAGTACCTTTTTAATCAGAGTCAAATTCTGCTGTAAGAAAATACCTAAGGTTGGGTAATTTATATATATAAGAAATTTATTTCTCACAGTTTTAGATGCCCCAAAGTCCAAGATCAAGGTACTATGAGGTTTACTTGTCTGTCTGGTAAGGACTGTACTCTGCTCCTGAGATGGTTCCTTAAGCACCGTATCCTCTCATGGTGGAACAGAAAAAATGTATAGAAGGGAGAGGCACTATGTGAAGCCCTTTTTATTAGATGTTAATCCAATTCACTATGGTGAAACCTTTATGGCCTAATGACTTCCCAAAGCCCCATTTTCTGATGCTCTTGCATTGGGAATTAAGTTTCAACAAGAATTTACAGGAAACATAAATTTTCAGACCATAGTGTATCCCAGCACTTATGACCATGGAACATATTAAAGGGCAATGGGCTCATCCTCAGGAAACTCACTGGTGTTACTCTTCCACCTGTAAAAACTCACTTACTAAATGGTAGAATGCTTGCTAAAGGCCCTGTCAAGGTTCTAGCTGGAGTAAAAAGACTGAAGGAGTGCTACCTTACAGGATGATATTTTTGCTTTAAGCTGGAAGCTGATTTACAGGGCTGTCTCCAAAGTCAGAATTCACTGATCCAAGATGCAAGACTGGAAGTGAGAGTAGATCTACTCACTACTATTCTTAATAATTCCTTTGGAAATTTTTGCTTCCAGTACTCACAGCTGATGAGTCAGGACATCCTAGTGTCCAGAGGATGAATGCTTTCTTCTGTTTACATGTTCTCCTTAACTGAAAAAAGAGAGTGTCCTATGGCCATTTAGAACTTCTCATTGTAATGAATTTATGGGTCCGCATCTGGGTCACTATATGTACTGGGATAACTGATATGAATTTCCAGAGGGAAATTATAGTTCTTCTACAAGACAGGGGCAGAAAGGACTGTGCTGGGAATACAAAAGAATGGAGTACATTTTTATATTTCTTTGCCCAGTAGTACAGGTCAATGGAAAAGTTTTGGCAGCCCAAGAAAGATATGACCATTAAATGTACACAGGAGGCAGGAATGAAGTTTTAAGTCACTTCTCCTTGTAAGGAAACAACATCCAGCTAAGATGCTGACAGATGTTGAGGTAAACATGGGATGGGTGATAGAAAAAGACAGCCAACTTAGGTACTGGCACTAGCTGCAGAAGTATAAACTGTAATTACTCATTATTTTTTGCTTCTTTTGCTCTCTTATATAAGAATTGATAATACTAATATTGTAGATTTTGGGTGAGAGTATCAATAAATTATCTGTACTTTGGGAGCAAAAGAAAATATGTGTGCCTTGTACTGTGGACATAAACTTTTTTTTTATTTTAAAGAGAGTAGTAAATGAGAAACAAACAAACAAAGCAATAGAACAATAGCAGCATATCAGTATCACAAACATAAACAAATCAATGCAGAACATTCAAAGTGATACAGAGTCTCAAGACAAAATAATATGAATCAACAGTGGTTGTTACATTCCATATCGCTATCAACTACATGAGAAAGTGCTCAGTGTCATTATCAGTTGGACAGAAAGGGTGAAATCACAACAAAAATATTATACTCATAATAATAACAGCTGATACTTCAAGGACTGACAGTAAAGTTGCTGCTGGACAGGTGGTCTTGAATGGGTGAGTTTAGTGAGTTGAGTGTGGTAGAGAGATAGAAGCAAGGGAATTGAAGACGTGTGTCAAGAAATGATTGTAACAGCGGCTTGGATTCTGAGTTAGTAAAGTGAGAAGTGAGCATGTGTGGAGAGCGGTGAAAATATCAACACTGAGACTTCAGGTCCTTGAAGACTTTTCAGAGCTTAACACATTACCTATATTTAGTGTTAAAGCAAACCATGTATTGATCTTGCTCCCATGAGTTGCACTTCAAGAAGGTAGAGACATTAGATCCAAAGTTTTTGGAAATAATCACAAAATACTTTCCTGTCCTTGAGTATACTTTTGTTCCCATTGATCAGACACATGCCTCTATGATGTCAAATAATTGGTGGTATAAAGACTGCATTAAGCTTTTTTTGTACAACACTATATCTGTATATGTGCAGGGGATTAATTTCACAGGACAGAAAAGCAGCTGCATAGCGCCTTCTTTTCTTGATGAAGGTGTGGCAAGCTAATGAGAGGTGACGTTTGAAAGGGCAAAACGGCCTTCAGTACTCATTTCATATAAACATAAACATTCACCTGCCATTAAGAAGTGAATGAAAAATTTATACAATAAAGAACAAGCTACTTTCATTATTGTTTTGAAGAGAGCCTCATAGTTGTTAGACAAGCTGCCAGGCTAACATATTGGCTTTTAAATTATTTCACCCATTCAGCCAAGAAAATGGTTTTATGTGATTTTTTTCCCTCCCTGAATACAATAAAGAATGAAAGATAGCCAGCCCAGCTTATGAATACATAATGAGCACTGACTGGAAGAGATGAGTCTGGTAGCAACTGAAAGAGTAAATCAAGTGTAAGCGACCCTCTCATTAATTCTCCGCTCAGTAAGCTGCCGTTGCTGTGAACTCAGGATGACCATGAAGACACACTCTGGGGGCAGCTTTGCGTCCTTGTGACCTATGGGGAAGGTGCAGCCACTGTTCTCAGCAGGTATCACTTATAGAGGGCAGGCTCCCCCTAACTGTTCTGATTTTTTTCCTATTTTCTCAAGTTATTTTGTTCTCTCCCTCTAAAAATGCTGTTTTTATTTATTTAGTAATGTAGCTGAGGTTCATTTTATGCGAAGAATACTATTCTTATACTATTTTCTTCTTCTAGATATGTCATGATGTGTTATTCTTTTGATTATAATCTATCATGACTGAGAATCTGTCTATGGTCAGTATTCTAAGTTTCAATTTTTTACCATTTGATTTCCCTTGAAAGTCAGCACATTGTCTAAACATTTCCTTCATTATATATTTCACAGTGTTGTGTTCAATGTTTATTTAATAGATGGATGGGTGGGAAGATGATGGATGAAATTGATGCGTGTTGGAGTGAAGCTAGGGTTGGCTGTATACCTGGTTTGGTGAAAGGATAGATAAAAGAGAAATAACATTGATATCAGATATTTCAGGCTATATTTTTGTTTGAGTATTTATATATAGTACTATAGTTATCAATTTCCCTGTACACTAATATTTTAAACCCATGTAATAAGAGCTAGAGGTTGAGAATGGTGATATTGACAAACATCAAATATTTTAATAATAAAGTCAACACAGCTATCTATGTTTCCAAATACACAGATATCTTGGGCACTTTTCTCTTGTAGCTGAAACAAAATACCTGATGCCCAAAATTAGGGAAGGAAAGGTTTATTTATCTAACAGTTTGTAGAGGTTTCAGTCCATACTTGGCTGGCTGCAAGGCAGGGTGGTACATGCAGAGGGCAACTGTTCATGGTGGCAGAAGATAGCAAAGAAGCAAAAGCAAAAGGGAGAAGGGGTGGTGAGCAGCCTCTCTCCCTCCCTTACATTGTATGCAAACTATCCACTTCAGGGCAGGTGTAGCAATCACACCCATAATCCCAACACTGGACCATGAGGCAATGATAAACTGTAGAAGCCCACCCCATGACTGCATGAGGCTTTGGGGAGACATTCAGACACAAACCATAACATTGCACCCCTGGCCTCCCAAAGACTCATGTACATTCCTTTATGCAAAAGACATTTTAGTCCATTGCTGAGAGTTGCCAAAGTCCTAACACTTTCAGCATTGCTGATGAGTCCAAGTCCCAAGTCTCTTTCCAGATGTAAGGCAAACTCTCAGCTGTAAGCCCCCATACAAATGAAAAGTTAAACACTTGCAATATTCAATGGCAAAAAATAAGCACTTCCGTTCCAAAAATTACAAACAGGGGAATACAAAGGAATGGGACCAACACAAGTCCAAAATTCAGGATGGCAAACATTAAGTCCTGTAATTCTACATCCAGCATCTGAAGCAACTGTGGCACATTGTGAGGTCCGAAGGGCTTGAGCAGCTCCACCCTTTATGGCACTTCTGTGGTTACAGCTTCCAAGGCTTCTCTCTTAGGCCCACTTTGTTCCCTCCTTGTGGCTTTCTTAGACAATCCACAGTCCTGGCTTTTCCAAACTTCTGAGGTCTTCACTGAACCTCTAGCTTCTCACTCACAGCTTTACACACTGTCCCCTCAGGGGCAAATTGTCTGGCTTCCCAGACCTTCCTCTGAAATCAAGGTGGAAGCCTTCTTAACCTCAGAACTCTTACATTTTGTATGTGCCTAAATCCAGTACTGCATGGATGATGCCAAGGTCTGCTGCCACCTGGAGCAGTAGCCAAGCTTTCCTCTGTCTTGGCTATATGGGTCGAGTGCCTGGATCACTGGGCATTCTGAACCTAATTCTGAGGAAGAAATTCTCTATGCTGCCACCATTCTGGAACATAGTGCTCTGCGGCTTTCTTCTTAAAGCAAAGTCTTTCACCTTTGCAGTATTGAGGCTGCAAAGGGTGGAGACTAGCTGCTTCTTTTGATACCCCCAGGCCACCTCTTCGATTCTCTTGTTCCTTCTCAATCGAGATCTCAGCTCTATCTTTGCAGTCCACAGCTATACTGGAGTTTTCTTTCTGACCAAACTCACAACATTTTAAATCATCTTTCTAGGCTCTTTGCTCTTGATTTGCAATATAAATCTGGCTAAAAGCCCCCAACAACAGCCATGCCACTGCCTCAACATTTGACTGCCTTGAAATTTCTTCTGCCAGATTAATCAGTCCATCGCTCTTAATCTCAGTCTCAGGCAAAGATGCTGGACATGAGCAAAATGCAGACAAACTTTCTGCCAAGCCATAACACAAATCATCTGGAGTTCAACAACCAATTCAGTCCTTCCCCGCACAAACCTCCCAAACCCAGACTTTACTGGCAGGATTTTTAACAGCCTGCTGGTATTCTGAGCTCTGACCAGAATCTCCCATAGAGAAGGCTGAAGGTGTTCCAGCTCTACTCTTTCAGATGACATCTCCAAACCTTTCCACATGCTTCCCACAAGCCATTTCCAAAGGCTCTTGAACCACATGGTCAGGTATAGTCACAACAATGACCCCACTCTTGGTGCCAAATTCTGCCTTGGTTACTTTTCTCTTGGTGAGACAAAACACCTGATGCCTAAAATTAAGGAAGCAAAGGTTTATTTAGGTCACAGTTTATGGAGGTTTCAGTCCATACTTGGTTGGCTGCAAGGCAGGGTGGCACATGGCAGAGGGCAAAAGTTCATGATGGCAGAAGATACTAAAAGCAACAAGAGCAAAAAGGAGGAGGGGTGGCAAGCAGCTTCTTTCCCTCCCTTACACTGTATGCAAACTATCCACCCTAGGGCAGGTGTAACACTCACACCCATAATCCCAACATTGGACCATGAAGCAATGATAAACTGTAGAAGTGCTCCCCATGACTGCATGAGGCATTGTGGGGACATTCAGACAAAAACCATAACAACAGATCTTTGGCTTTTCCAAGTACCTTTATACTTTCATTTTCCAATTAAAAGTATCATTTCAGTCCAAGTCTCATAGCATAAAATAGCAATTCCTGCCCCTCAAAACAATTGTTCTCAAGAGCTTCAAATTGTCTCATATACTTTAGAAAAATTAAATCAACATCTGCCATAATACTTTATAAAATATTATTGCCTTATGTTATAAAAGAAATATTTACTCATGAAATACTTTAAACTATTTAAAATCCTTAAATAAGAGAATAGTCATGACCTGTAACACTAGTGCTAAAGGATAATTTCTGTAATGATCCCCACATTAAGGCAAGGAAAGCAAAAAAATACAAGTGGGACTGCAGCAAATTAAAAAGCTTTCACAATAAAAGAAAGATGAAAGATGGGTATTAGCTAAGATGTGCTCAGAAAGGAACCCTTGCGCATTGTGAGTAGAAATGTAAATTAGTACAACTATTATGGGAAACTATGGAAGCTCCTTAAAATCTTAGAAACAGATTTACTATGTGAAACAGCATTCTCACTTCTGGTATATATCCAAAGAAAATGAAATCAGTGTGTTGAGGAGACATCTGTACTCTCAGATTCACTGCAGTACTATTCACAATAGCCAAATATAGACTCAACTAAAATCTTCATGGATGGATGGATGGATGGATGGATGATGAAAATGTGTATTTGTGCATTCACAAGCATATAGTCATGCACAGATGAAATACGCTTCTGCCTTTTAAATGAAGGAAATCCTACCATGTGCAATAACACCAATAAATGCAGAAAATGGTAACAGACACAGAAGGACATGATCTCACTACTAGGTGAAATCCAAGAAGGCAGGACTTGGTAGAAGCTGAGGATAGAATGATGGTGATTATCAAAGGTAGGGCAGTGGGAGGAGGTATAGGGTATGTAGGTTAAGAAGATACTGGCCAAAGTGTCCAGAGTTTCAGTTATGATGGATAATTTCTAGACACCTACTATACAGCAAGGTGTATTATTATAGTTAATAATAATAATTAATAATAATAGTAATAAATCATATCCTTGAAAGTTGCTATAAGAGTGGAGTTTAAATATTTTTACTCCAAAAAATGATAAATATGTGAGGTTATGGATATACTAATTAACTTGATTTAATCACATTGTAAAGATACATAATTTTTATCTGTTAATTTTACCTTAATATAACTTTTTTTTTTTGTCTTTTGAGACAGGGTCTCACTATGCAGTTCAGGCTGATCTTGAGCTCACTTTGTAGCTCAGGCTGGTCTTGAACTCACAATGATCATCCTGCCTCAGCCTCCTGAGTGCTGGGATTACAGGCGTGCACCACCATGCCTGGCCTTTAATATAACTTGAAGAAAACACAAATATTTGAAGTGGCAAAAGATTTGAACAGGCACTTGTTCAAAGAAGAAAAAGTATGTGAACAACAAAATAGTGTATGTTCAATATTGCCCATTGTCAGGGAAGTACAAAAGCCACAATGATGTGGCAGTACATAGCTGTTTGGGTGGTAAAAGTTAAACAGAACCAAGTGAGTCGGGGTGGAGCTACTGAAATATTCGCACACTTTTGGCAGGAAAGTAAAATGGTGTAGTCACTTTAGAAACTGCTTGACAAACCAAGATGAAATGTCAGGCAGGCATGGGGATTCCTGGGAGAACAGAACTGCCTTGGGCCTTCAGAAAATAAGCCATTACATCTGACCTTGACCTTTTATTTCTGAGCTAAAGTTCTTATGATTACTAGGTAAACTTTCTGGGATGTATGGTTGCATAGGTTAGCCATCCATAGTTTGACAAGGAAGAGACTCCTGATTTGACCAATTTTCTTGCTAAAATTTAATAAGATACAGTTTCAGTCCAGGGATCTCAGTCCAGATTTCCCCCATTTTACCTTAAGATATTTATGTAATGCTCCACCAGTAAATTAATTTTTTTTTTGTTTTTTTTTTTTCCTGGTACCGGGAATTGAACTCACGACTTTCCATTTGCCAGGCAGGCACTGTGCCGCTGAGCTAAATCCCCAGCCCCACCAGTACTAATTTATGATTACTTTTGTCCCTTGTCTATAGAGGACATTACCATTTCTTTGGAACAATTTGTCAGGACAATGTGAATTTGTGTTCCTGGGCTACAGTTGTTCACTCATATTTGATTTCAAACGGGAGGATAAAAGGATGCTATTTACATATAAAAATATTCAAATAGCTTAGGATATTGCATAGGCAACAATAGAAGCTGGAGGACAATGAAACAAAATCATTGAGAGTGAAGAATTCTGATGTAAGAATTCCATTTCTAGTTGATATTCATCACTGATCAATAAGGACAATATGGTAAGCAGAATTCTCAAGATGAATTTCCAGCATTTCTCTTGTATGGTTATTTAATCAAATCATAATCTAGACATCGACATCGATGTAGAGTCTTCTTTGGTTGATAGCAGAAGTCAGAGATTTATACCCTTGCTGACTTTAAAGATAGAGGGAACGGTGTGCTAAAAAAATATGGGTAGTTTTTGGAGCCCTACCTGATACTCAAGAAGAAAATGATATGAGTATGATAATTCTTATCAGAAATTGTGAATGAGAGCTTATCTCAGTCAACACCTTGACTTCAGGCTTATAGAAATTTAGGCTGAGATTCCATTCAAGCTTGTCTGGGTTTCTGACTTCTACAACACTGAGATAATAAATGAGTGCTTTTTTTTAAATTGCAAGGTTTGTAATAATGTGATATGTGACAATAAAAATTTTTTCAGCATGTTTATTTTCAGAGAGCATCCTACATAGCCATATGTCCTACTTTAAGGAAACACAAAGGAGGTGAAAGTGCTCAGAAAGTCAACACAGAAATCTCAAGACAGGGGAGCAGAAAGCCTTTCCTTATTAGTGATTAAATAAACATGAAAATGACTGAATTTTTAAGATGAAGCTCAAGAAAAAAAATAAGTACATTAGCACAGAATTTAGAATTCTAAATTATCCAACCAAAACAAGTACTTGAAAGAAAGAGTAGTGGTGAAGTAAAAGGTCCTTTCCTACATTGTCTGTTCGTAATTAGTGAAGACAGTGATTGGAGAGCAGAGAGAGAAATTCAGTAAGGCTTTTGGAGAAGTGAAGGTGGAATGAACAGAAAGTTCATTAATCCAGCCCATGTTGGGACTGGAGAAAAAGCACAGAAACAATAAGATTATAAAACAATAAAAAATAGAGTAAGATGGAGGAAATTAAGTCCTTTAGAGTGTCTGTTGCAATAAATGGGAAGTGTTGAGTTTCCTGCTGACTTCTCCCGTCAGAGGTGGAGGCGGTCAGACTGGGTTAAGAACAGCTGTAAGAAATACATCTGAAACGAAATGATACAAGAGTCAAAAATAAAACAGTAAGCAAAGGTATATAAGTCAGGCTAAAAGAAAATTGGAACATATATGTTAAAAAGACTTTCAAAGAGAAAAGAATTTCATGAGATGAAGAGGGATTTTACCTCTGGATAACATTTACAATCGTCCAAGAAGAAAAAACAAATGCAAACTTTAATCATTAAAAATCACTGAGAGTATAAAATAAAAATTTCTCAAAATGTGAACAGATCAAGATGAAAACAAAATGATACTTCTTAATATATGCTGCTTAGACGGACAGGTGCTGTAATCCCAGCACTTGGAAGACTGAGGCAGGGGAATTTCTACGACCTCAAAGCCAGCATGAGCTATGTAGTGAGTTCAAAGCCACCCTGAACTACATAGTGAGACTCTGTTTTAAAAAACAAAAACAAACAAATATACAAGAGCCATCTATCTATCTATCTATTTATTTATTGATCTATCATCTCTCTTAGAATTTAATGAAATGAGAAAACAAGAAAGTAATTATAGATGTAGATTTATATAATGCAATCAATGTAACTTTATATTTTTATAGCTATATGAAGAGCTAAGAACACAGTACAGATGTAAAAACTTTATTTAATACAAAGAGAACAGTTTGTTTTCTTATGCTCATAGAAATTCTTGTTTTTGAAACAATGGGTTTATACAGATAAAGCTTAATATATTTTAAAATGTAGGTATTTGATAGACCATATTCTTTAATCATAATCCAATAAAGTCAACTATCAGGATTGTAACTATGTGAAGAGTGAGTATGTACTATTAAAGCTTCAAAATCACAGAGGAAATCAAACATGACATTGAATTATCTACAAAGTTTCAAAAATGGAAATAAAATTGCCAACTATGACTAACAGAATATAATTAAGCTATGAACACAGGGAGGACATTTTATATGCTGAAAAAATTTATTAATTGGAAAAGAGAGACTGAAAATAGATGAACAATTAAATATCTTTTCATTTTTGAAAGAGCATAGCTTCATCTTAATATGTATTTTTATATTGTTATTTTGGTTTACTAATATTTTGCTTCAAATATTTGTTAAAAACATTTATGTATAATCCAAAAATATGTATGTATAATAAATATGTATAATCAAAAAATATTTATGTATAATCAAAAAATATGTATGTATAATCAAAATAGCCAATATTTTTTCTACTCACACAATTTGTTATATGTTAATATTAAAGTCATACTCATACAATGAGCTGGGGTATATTCTTTCTATTTTTTTCTTGAAAGAGATTGCTTCAGCTTGTTATTACTCATTACATGTACTACCATTTCTATTCAGCATAATGACCCTAAAGCTATCTGGGCTTGAAGCTGTTTTGTCAGAAAGAATATTAGCTATTGATTCAATTTCTCAGATGATGACTAATGTTTTTTTAAATTTCCTCTTGAATCACTTTGGTAATTCATATTTTTCTAGAAATGTGTGTATTTTGTCAAGGTTTTCAAATGTATTGATATAATTTTGTTTATAATATGCTCTTATCTTTTACATTTATGCCCCAGTCATATTTCTACCTCCCTTTGCATTTCTCAAATTGTTCATTTATGCCTCCTCATTTTATTTCCTTCATGAATCTTGACGAGATATTTTTAAATTAGTCTTTTCAAAGCATCAACCTTGATGTTGTTGAACCCATCTACTTTATGTTTATAATTTATTTATGTGTAATCTTACTTTATTCCCTCTACTTTAAGATTTTCCTGTTTTGTATTCTCTCAGCCATTTTTTCTAATGTGAGCAATTATGAGGATAAATTTCCCTTTGAACATCACTTTAGTTGTAGTGCAGTTATATCACCTAAACACTTTGTATCATTTTGATATATTTGCTTTCTCTCTCTTAGCTTCATTTCTCTTTATTTCTATTGACATAAATATGTACATACACATACATACATCTGCACACACACTGACATGGAGGCAGTACCAATTCTTTGAGATTTAACAATATTTTATACAAATATAGCACCCGCCATACAAAATATTCTTAATTTTGCATTGACACTGGAAAAGTTGCTAAGAGTATAGCCAAAATCCTCTTTAAATTGGATATTGGGGTGTATGTCCTTTACATAAGCCCTTTTCCTTTTATAATGATAGAAGTATTTCATCTGCTTGCACTGGTTTTAAGTTTGCTATTGAGTTTGACATTTTCTTAATAATTTGAATTTTAGAACAATGATTAGAATTTTAGAACAATTTGAGAACAACTCTGATTTCATGAGAATACTCCTGAACAATATTCCTGAACAATATTCACACCTTTTCTCATTGCATTTCCTCTAATAATAGTACACAGTAAATAATCAAAGTGGAAAAGCCAGCAAATATTATTATTAGGTAGGTTTTTTTTAAAGTAACATTTGGGTTTTCTCACAAAGTTAACAGCAGTTCTAGAATCATGTGTCAACGTTACCAATTAAGGGACTTATTTTGCTATGAAACTTGTTATTTTTTAGAACACCCCTCAAAAGATTTGTATAGAGTTTTGCTGTACATATACACCCATTAGGTTTAGTTCTAAGAATGACTCATTGCTGGCTTCAGACGAGGGCAGAAATGCAGTCTTTCAACATGGTAACAGTTACAAGAAAGACTGTGCATTGGGGATGACTTCTCGCTTATTCTCAACACCTCTTAGTTCTTTCAGATGTTGATTTCTATCTGACTTGTGGATTCTTTTGAGCCAATAACATCTGTATGTTCATTAAACTTTAAGCCTTGAAGAATTATGAGAGTTTCCCCCATTGTCTCAATTTCTCAGCTGTTTTTCTTGAGATTTGAGGTTGAGAAAAGCATTCATATTTCACAGGAAATGCTACCAAGGAGTCTCCCATGAAAACATTAATTAACTTTATTGCACTCTCCCCCTACTGTGTACCAAAACAAACATCTCCTTCTTTCAATTATAGGTACTAGGTATTGTGCCAAGCCTTGGAAAAGTAACTAGGACAGCTCCTTTCAAAAAGAAATAGCTACTCTCCACTAGTAATACATAACATGCAGTATAGAGTAAAGGACATGTGCAAATGTCAAATGCTAACTCAAGAGTTACACTTTCTGGAATGTGGACATTGATTCTGAAAAGTATTAGGGTTGTAGTAAGATTAATGTGTGATGCACTTACACATAAAATGTTATTAATCTATAATTTTAATTACTGTTTTATCTAAAATGTAGACTTTGTAAATTGATTAAAACAGCGAGATTGTACATGTTTAATTTATACTTAGGAATTTGACCTGACAAGGTTAAATTTTATTAGCTTGTTTGTTGCTATATGTTTTGATAATTGAATTTATATGTTGGAGTTATATCTAGATCTATTATGCTATAACATCATAGCAAACTGATCTGATTTTGAATCTACTTTTTAGAATATAATAATTTACATGAAAGTTTAAGAATATTTCCTGTGGTTTTTCTGGGTTGAATAAAAATATCTATTCTCACTTTCCTTTCTTCAGAGCTGTAATTAAAGAAATGAAGAGCACTGGGATTTACAATTAAGATGGATAAAAATGTCTCTAACATACAAATGAATATCTAAGGTTATAGAAAAACTGTGATCTAATAACAGAATTTATTATAAGTATCTGAGTCTAATATTCACTAGATATGTATTCTTAAGTAACTACATTATTTTAATTTTACATATAATTTGAAGGTCAAAATTTTGAGCCATTGTGATTAGTTGCTTACCAAGAAATAAAAGCCAGAGACACGTGAGATTTTTTTCTCTTGTTCCCAGGATTTGAACCAGAATAAGCAGATATTCTTTTAGGCAAGTACAACTGCATTACAGCACTTACTATGTCTAAACCACAGCAGGTTAGTGCACCAGAAGGAAAGTCTTAATACTAAGAGGATTTGGTTTCTAAACAACAGCAATGAACATCCAAAAGATAAAGTAATAATAATATCCCCAAAACAATGAGCAAAAAAATAGTCATCAATCTAGAATTAAAATCTTAATAATCATAAAAATCACCTTTCAAGAATGAGGGTGACTAAAGAAACCTGAAAAAGATGTTCTAGAACAGAGATAAATATTTTTCTAGAAGGTCAGTGATCCAGGTGCTTGACCCCTACGACCAAGAGAGAGGGAAGTCTGGCTACTGTTCCTGCTGGCAGCAGGTCACACGGTGCTGGTTTTAGGTATATGTGGAACACAAGAGTTGTCAAGTCAGGAAGGCTTCCACCCAGATTTCAGGAGGCCCAGGAGGCCAGGCAGTGTGCCTCTGAGAAGGCGCTGTGTAAAGCTGTGAGTGTGAAGCCAAAGATGCAATGGGGACCCCAGAAGTTTAGAGAAGCCAGGAATGCGAATGGTCTGAGGCAAACTACAAGGAGGGAGCATAGCAAGCCCAAGAGAGGAGTCATGGGAGCTACAATCATGGGAACAACACAAGTGACAATTCTTAGTGACTTAAAGCAACAAATCATATTTATCACTTGTGCTCCAATCCATAGCTCTTCCAGGATTTGTTATTGGTTGATTTCTTGATATTAGCCATTCTTTTTGGAGTGAGATGGAATCTCAGTATTATTTTAATTTGTATCACTTAAATGACCAGTGATGTTGAACAGTTTTTTATATATTTATTTGCTGTCTGTACTTCATCTGAGAAGTGTGTATTCATTTGACTCAGCCACCTTATTATCTTCAACAAAGTGGCCAAACACCTCCACTGGAAGAAAGCCTCTTTAATAAATGTGTGCTGGCAAAACTGGCTTTCCATATGCTGAAGTTTAAAATGGAATTTATGTCTCTCACCATACACTAAACTAAAGTCAAAATAAATAAAAAAATGTAAATATTAAAGTGGAAATACTAAATATGCTGGAAGAGAGAATAGATAGAACTGTTGAACCCATAGGTGTAGGCAAAGACTTTAGGAACAAAACTTCTATTGTATAGGAAATATCACAAAGAATCAACAACTGGAATCTCATCTTATAAAAAATCTTTTTCATAGCAAAAGAAATCACCAACAGAGTGAAGAGACAACCCACAGAGTGGGAAAAAAATTTTGCCAGCTGTTCCTCAGAAAAATGACTAATATCTAGAATATATAAAGAACTCAAAAACATCATACCCCCCAGTTTTAATTACCCAATCCAAAAAAGTTGGAATTATTGTTATGGAATTAAATGTGTCAGTCTCACAGTGACATATATCATTCTGCTCACATTTCTTTACTTTAACCTAAAGAAGTGTAATCCTCTAGGAATGCAGAAATAAAAGGGCAAAATGCTATCCCACACTGTTAATGTCTATCCGAGACCACTAATCTGTTCATCAAAATTTAGTTTGTTCTTTTCACCCATTTTATATAATCAACTTTCCACAAAAAGGATAACTTTAAATTCTCATTAAATCATGGCATTAAGATCAAGGCCAACAGATTTTTGAATAGTATAGTTTATCAAGGGATAAAGTATACTGTCTATTGTACTTAGATGTCTTTTTCTGTTGATCAGCAAACTCAAAAAAGGCAAATTGTCTTTCCCTGCCCTACTCAATTTGTGTTTAACTCTAGGAAAAAGGTAGGGTAAAGTCAATAAGCAGTGTCATTTGTTGTGGAAGGGCAATGGGAATCACAAAATGTACCAAAATCCCACTGGCAGGTACAGTGAGGACCCTATATGCTGAGAATAGACTAAGCCTTGATTGGCCTTACCATATTCTCAGGAGCAGATTCCTTGTCTGCTGTTCTCCAAGGCCCTTAGCTCTGTCCTCTGGTAAGCTCTTTCCTTTTCATTAGGCTGTTTGGTCAAATCTGAAGTAGGTATTGAGACATATGCTGTTGTTACAGACATATGTAACTTTCTTCAGGTAGGTAATTTGGATGACCAAGAATGATTGTAAGTCTTAAGTAGTCAAGGGATTCTTGTTCTTTTATCAGTATAATTCTCATCTTATCTATTTGATTCAGCAGGTAGTATCTGCCTGTAGCCACACCCTTCATTCTTTTTGTTTCCCCAAGCTGCTACACATGAAAATGGGTCAACCACATTCTCTCTGCTTTTTGATTTAAGGAGAGGTATTTTGAGCCTATTTGCTTAGATAGGAGAGCTACATCTTATCCTCTTCTGAGCCATATTTTCTGTTTGAAAGGTTTCTGTAGCAGGACTTTCACTTCTATCAGTGCCCCCTAAATGCACAGTCGATATACACTTCAGAATTGTGAGTAAGCTGGAAACCATCTAATCCAAAATTCTCATTTTATAAGTGAGACAATTGAGACCTGCCGTATTAGCAGAAGTTGGCATAAGGTTTCAAAGAGTGTGGCCACCTTTGAGAAATACATGATTGCCTATAATAGATTTTTTTTTTTTAACAGATCCTACCTCAGGTTTATTTGTACAAAGAGTAAAAGAGGACACCAGCCCCCACAGATGGCAGCCCAGGGGTCATGCCAGCTCTTCTGTCCTCACATGGGAAGATAGAGGCTTTTACTGCGGAGCCTTCACAGGGGGCTGGGCACGTTTGGGAGCCTGAGCTGGAGCAGAAGTTGGAGCCTGGGCTTTGGTTGGAGCCTGGGAGTTGGCTGGAGCCTGGGCCTTGGCTGGGGCCTGGGCCTTGGTTGGGGCCTGGGCCTTTATTGGGACCTGGGCCTTGGCTGGAGCCTGGGCCTTGGCTGGGGCCTGGGCCTTGGTTGGGGCCTGGGCCTTTATTGGGACCTTGGCCTTGGCTGGAGCCTGGGCCTTGGCTGGGGCCTGGGCCTTAGTTGGGGCCTGGGCCTTGGTTGGATCCTGGGTCTTGGTTGGAACCTGGGCCTTTTTTTGAAAATTAAGTGAAAGAAATAAAATACTTTAGTGACTTTTTTCTCTGCACTAATGCAAAATGTTCTTGTTCTTGATTCTTTTAATGCATATTTGTTTTTGATATGTTTTTATGTATACAGCATAATATTTACATCAGCCAGAAATGGGTTAGGTACAAGCAACAGTAAGCAGCAACATAGCAGTGATTTACAAAAGACAGTGACTGTACTGCTCTGCAGTGGAATGCCAGCTCCACATTCTTCAAGGCACAGCCCCTTGCAGCTCACTCCCGTGTCCTTGCAGTGTGACTTTGTTCTTATGTCCACACTGGCTCTTCTAGCCATCATATATTTAGTCTAGACAGCAGGGAAGTGAAAAGGGAAGAAAGGGGAAAGTATGTGTGATATTGTATCGGTATGAGCAAGTGAGTGTGTGATTGTAAACATGGTTACACTGGAAGGGAAATTGCATAAGGGGCTTATGCTTGACCTTCCACGACTGTGGGGCACTAGTTACACTGCTGTTTTTGATTCTGCATATGGTTCTAGACCCAAGACAACAGTGCAGGCAGTTGGGAAGAAAGGATGTGTATTTTCATGGTCAGTTTTATGAACCAGAGTGGTTACATTGGAGTCCCCAAAGGGTCAGTCAAACATTAATCTGGATGGTGTGAAGACATTCTGTGAATGTTATTCATGTCTATAATCTGCTCACTTTAAGTAATGAAGATTATTCTAGAAAATCTGTGTGGCTCTGATCCAGTCAGCTGAAAGTCCTTAAAATTAGAAGTGAAACTTCCAGATAAAATGCTACCTCTGGAAGCAGTTCTGCTGTGTCCTTTGCTGACAGCCTGCCCTATAGATGTCACACATGCCCAGCCAGCCTATATCCTGATTCATATGTATGTACACTTCCAGGGCAGCCCTGACTTATACAGACACAATGTGAAAGACAACAGGACTCCCTGGAACTTGTAAGGACAAAGTAGATTCCCGACCTATCCCCAACTGTATGCAACTTCGTGATTCTGATGGCCTGGAAAAGATGATGCCCTTTGTCATGGAGCTAACATATATATCTTGGCTAGGATTGGAAGAGCTGAAGGAAGAATTCCAGGAGCTACCAATGGCAAGCTGCTCTTCTCTACCACCAAAGTGAACCAACAGATCTGTGAAGGGTTTGTGACCTACAACACTTGACTCTATGTTGACCTTCCTAGGGTAAATGTGGCTCCTGGTTCACTCCTGCTGTCCAAAGTTGTATATGTTTCTCTTGTGGCCCATGCAACTTCAGAACCATATGGGGAAGGTAATCCTGGGAAACATTATTCCAGTTTAGTCAGCTTTCTATCACCGTGACTAAATACATGAGAAAAACAACTTAAAAGAGAAAAGGTTTATTTTAGATCATGGTTTCAGAAATTTCAGTCCATGGCCAGCGAGTTCCATTGTTGTGGACCTGAAGCAAGGCAGAATACCATGGCTGCTGGGAAACAGACAGGAGGCTTCCTTGTGCTTGTATTCCATCAGGGGCTCAGGCTATTGAAATGGTGCCACCTACATCCTGGGCGTGTCTCCCCCATCAACTTATTATCCCACAGGCCAGTTGTTTCTGGAATCACCCTCACACATACCCAGAAGTGCACTTTAATCATCTCCTAGGTATTCTCAATCCAATCAAGTTGACCACCATGATTAATCCTCTCAGATAGAGTGACATAGTACAAAGCTTCCACAGCCAGGTATCTTTGGGGAGTTTTCTTGGAATCTTCCACAGGACATATTCTTTTATAGCTCCTTAGAACTTAGTCACATAATCACATCTGGCTATAAAACTAAAATTCAGAGGTTGTCTTGCACGCTGCAGGAAAATAAAAATTGGAATGGATAACTTGCTCTCTCTGCCAGAGCTCTCAAAGCTTCCAGTTCTTATCACCTAGAGTTCAGTTTTTTCAGGAGGGGAAATAAGATACCACAAAACCTTTACTGAGCTTTCAGTTTTCAACTAAATAAAAGCACTTCTTCTTAGTCCCTTGGAAAACTTCATGTTTTTATGATTAAATAACTTTTCATGTATCAAAGTATTACCCTCAGGATAATTATGAAACACTGTTAGTGGAAGATTCTTTACCCTGGGTGTTTTGTATGGATTAACAGCAGGACTTTTTAAATGACTTTTGAGGAGTTGCTTTCTTTCCCTGGAAGAAGAGAATGCAGGATAAAGACCAAGGGCTTCCCTTATATAGAGAGTGACTTGGGGGATCTGCTTCAGTACAGTGAAAAGGAACTTGATTTATAGTATGAATTTACACAGATTAAACAGATTTATTTAAATGCCCCTTGTACAAGTTCATCCAAATCAACTCCATATTTGTGCAGCAATAATGTTTAATATTTACTGAGTTCTGCCACAGGTCAGGCACTAGTCTAAGCAAGTCATGTAGATGTTCGCATCTGCATTTAGTTTCGGAGAACTCCAGGAGGTATTTATAATTACTATTATTCACACTGGCCAGATAAGGAACTGCAGCACAAATAATACACTTATTGAGATCACATAAACAGGCTGACCTCAGAGCCTTTCTCTGGCCTCTCCCTGATGCACTTGTGAAGTCTGCCTTGTCCCTGAAATAGTGTTCAGGACTCTCTGCATACTAGGGCAGGGAAGAGAAAGCAAAGGGAAAGTGCTGCCACAAGGAGCTGAGCCAAACGGTGTTTCTATCTTGCCCATAGGTAACTAGAAGTCAAATTAATTAAAAGGTGCATTCTAGGATCATTCTGATTAATACTATTTAATAAAGAATAACCGCTCACTGCACTAAGACCCCCCTTCAAAACTCTAGTGATTGCAAGGTGGAAAGAAAGGCAGAGGTGGGTGGCTCGGGGGCATTACTGCAGACTCCAGGAGGCCCTTGTGGTCGTCTCTCACCTTTCTTTCACACCTCCTGGGCAGCAGCATCTCAGCTGTGTTCCAAGACTGCAAACGCCCTTAGCTTCCAGCACACGGGGGCTCAATACTGTTCCAGCAAGTAACTTCATAGAAGGACTTGGGAGCAAGGAATCAGTTCGGAACCTTCCAGACTGGTACAGTGTGCTCCGTTTTATGTGTATATAGGACTCGGTAGCAGATGCTCCCCTCCCCGCATCAAGATACGCTGGCGCTGGGAACTCCTCGGTGGTCCCAAGCCCAGACCATTACCTTTGGGGGCTCCGATGGCAGTGTGAGGAGTGAGACTGCCCAGCTGTGTAGACAGCTCTGGGACCTGGGGGAAACAGGCAGTCAGATGGCAGATGTGATTTTTTCACTGCTGTTAAATTCGCTTCATACTTATTTTTGGCCTCGTGATTGACAGGCAAACCCGCAGACAGGTTGAGTGTTGCAAAAATAAATGAGCCTGCAGCCAATACGGCCACGGAGAAACCTCTCTCTCCCTCCCCCCGCCCTCTCTCTCTTTGCTTCTCTCTTTCGCCCCATCTGTCTGGTTCTCCTATTTTTCCTCCCTCCTCCACCGCCCACCTCCTTTACGAAGGACTCCCCAGCGTAACAACCTGCCTGGCTGCGTTCACCTCCTGCCTCAAAAGTCCCCTGGGGCCGTATATTTTGTGTGTGTGTGTGTGTGTGTGTGTGTGTGTGTGTGTGTGTGTTCGACTTGGTAACGGAATATGTGAAAGGCAGACTGAACAGTGGCAATCAAAACCCAGAAGGCTGGAGACATTCCTGCCATTCACAGAATTTATGAAAATCCGGTCTCTGGAAGGCTCTCGCGCCCCGCACGCTCGGCGCGGCTGGTGAGTTCCCGGCCGCAGCTGGAGGCTGAGCTATAAATAGAGCTAGGAGGGAGGCGCGCTGCAGGCGGAGCGGGCGGGGATTCCCGGCTCCCCCGCGCCCCCGCCTCCCGCCCCTCTCCCTCCGCAGCGCGCGACCGGCCGGGGAAGCCGCCGACGGGCTCGCGCCTGAGCCCTTGCGCGCGCGCCGGGAAAGGAGTCCGATCCACGTCTCCAGCCCCGCTTGGAAAACGCCCGATCTGTGATTCCCCCTCCAGTTCCTCCAAGCTCTGGTTAGAACGCCCAAAACCCGACTTTAACACACGCACGCACACGCGTACAGATAGTGTTTGATACTGATGTCTGTCATGAGAGGCTTAAACCCAAGCCTTTAGATTAAAACATCCCCAAATTTGGAGCTGGAAGCACTGACTTTCGTTTTTCAGCTCAGGGTTCCCTCGCCTGTGCTCTGCGCTGTTAAGGACAGGTCCTTGCACCAGGAGGAAACTCCCGCGTGGAAACGGCGTGCGTGTGCGCGCGCGAGTGTGTGCGATCGGGCGTGGGTGCGTGTGTGTGTTCGCATGTGTGTGCGCGCGCGGGTATTATTCTGGCGCAGGCACAGCCCTCCAGAGCCTCAAGGTCGGCAATACCCAGGGCTTGGGGCCCCGCCAGCCCGGCTCCTTCCCGCAGCCAGGAACTCGGGAAGGAGGGAGTCCCCGGTCTGCGCAGGGATTCCTCAGAAGCGGTTCCGTTTTTAGCTCGGGCGGTACTGGAGCGGGACGGGCAGGTAGGAGCTGGGTTCCCCGAAGGCGGACTCAGATCAGCCGCGAGTGGGCAGCAAGGGCCCTGCTCAGCCCTGCTCGGCCCGCCCGGTGCCCGCACCCGGGGCCCCCCGGCCGGGGAGAAGCGGGTGGCGCGCTCGCTTTAGGCTGCCACCGGTCACGGAATTTGATACCAGAGACAGCTGATCCTGGCAAGGACTCCTGATCCTTCTCAAATGGAAACAATTTTTATCAGTGAAGCTGCCAGAATTCTTAGTGGAATCGCAGTTGGGCTTTGCCCCTTGGCGCAGTTAACCAAGGCCGCATTTATCACTTTGGGGCGAGGAATGCTTCAAATGCAGCGGGGTTCCAGGTTGCAGAGCAAGGTAAGCTGCCTCTGACGTGACTTCCCTGGGGGCTACAGATGTACTGGGGACCAGCCTCCCCCAGGCTAGATATTCAAGTTTGGTTTGGGCTTCCCCTCCTTAGCTCCCCCACATCAGGCCTCTGGTGCCCTGCAGAGTCTCTGCTTTTTCTTGCCTCTGCCTTGGCTCACTCCCTGGGTGGGATTTGCTTTGTGCTCTTATTGTCAGCATTTTGATGTTCTGCCCTGGAGGTCAGTGGCACAGTGCGACTGAAGTTTCCCATCTCCTCAGCCCTCTCTTCCACCTTCCCTCCCTTCTCCCTTGCCTTATTTCTCTCCTCATCGGATCTTTTCTGTCTTTGCCATCTCCATTTCTAACTTCCCTTTCCTCTTGTTGAAAATATGAGGAAGATAGGAGTGAGGGGAAAGTGGTGGGGCTCCTGTATAACGCTTGGAGGGGCCTGGTGGTTTAGGCATCATTTACTCCTCCACGCATTGTGTAGCTGCTGCTCAGCTTCTTCAGATTTGGGGTGACCAGACCTTCTTCTTGAAAATAAATTGCCCCCAGAACTTTCCCCCGGAATCCTCTTGACTGCCGTTTTCTTTGCTACAGGAATAAGTATCTGCAAGATCAGGAGGGTGCAGACGTGAGAGGGAGGGAGAAAGCTCATTAGGTCCGGGCTGGTTTGGGGCCATAGAGCGGTAATGAAAAAAAACACACCATAATAGTAATAACCAACATTCGATGAGCACTTGTTATGTATTATTGGAAACACATTACAAATCTTAACTCAAATACTAAGCCTTTTGTGCATCCCTATGAAGTGAAAACCACTGCTATCTCATTTTTACAAATAGGGCAACTCAGGAAAGGGTGATTTAAATAATTTGTTCATGATTGTAGTAAACAGGGAGCTGAGACAAATTCAGATCATCTGAGTCTAGAACATAGCTCTTAATCAGGACATCTCTCTGTCACTCATTCGTTCATCCCTCCACCCTGTCCTAGGCCCTGTTACAGAAATTAGAAATGCAACAGTGAACAAAGTAGCCAACATCCTTGTATTCTGGTTGCAGGAAACAAATCACCTACCAATAAACAGTCTGTTTGATTTAGACAGTGATAGATACCATGCCGTAAAAGAAAGAGAGTAATGTAAAAGAGAAGGGCTATCTTCACAAAGAGAGTGGAAGAAAAGTTCTCTTAGTAGTAAGACATTCAGGTTCAAACGTTGAAAAGCTGTGAGATACACATTAGTCCATGACTGTAGTAAGTGGCGGTAATGACCTGAGTAATCATGGAAATGCAAATCAAGGCTGCATTGAAATATCCTTTTCCATGCATCAGCTTGGCTTGACATTAAAGTTTCACAGTATCAAATTGTTGAAAGCATGTGGAGCCAAAGGATCAGCAGACATTGCTGCTGGTGTGAATTAGCACAATGACTTTACAGCAGTTGAGCTTCATCTCTAACCTGACCCATGCACCTGTGATTCAACTATTTATCTTGCTTCTAGGTTTTACTTTGAGAAACCGTCATGTACTTGCAGCAGGAGACAAAAATGCAGAACATTCTTATTCCTAATAATGCAAACCTGGAACTGCAATTCCTATTAGAGAGTGGATAGAACAGTGCAGTTTTACCCTGAACAGGAAAATTATGCAACAGTCAAAATGAACAGGCTAATTAACAATGTAAATAGTTCTTAGCAGCAATATGACATTAAGGGAAAAGTTAAGTCTAAATGATTACATCATTTAGCATGATAGTTTTTATTATAGTAAAATAACCTGAAAAATATCAGCCCTTTAAGAATGTAGATATAGATTAGATGGGTAGATATGCAATATCATTATAAGAATAGGAAAGCAAGAGAATGATGATGATGAGATTTTGTGGCTGTGGTTTGCTTAGAAGGAAGTCATTGGCGAGGTCTGAGTTGAGGCTTAGCTGGTACAGCCAAGTTCCTGCACCTGGTTGTCATTGTTATGTTACAAAACCCTTTAGGTGGAGAATTTTATTTGTCATTTTTATCCTCAGCAAAGTGTAAAGGAGAACGGGTCTTCAGTAAATATTTGCTGTGTAGATGACAGATGATGTGTACATGAAGAGGAGGAAATGCCCCGGGTTTCTGACCTTGCTGCTGTCTGAAGGTTAAAGTTACGTCAGTTTTAATTCTTTGTGAGGCTAATGCAAGTCTAGTGGCAGAACTAACCCGAAAGGAGGACGTGAGCCAGGCGTTTTGGGGGTAGTGTCGCATATCCCCAGAGCCATTTAGAGTAGCAGGGACTAGGTAATGAAGACACAGGTCAGGCAGGGGAACCCTGAAGGTTAAGCAAAAGGGGGAAGGGTGCGGTGAGCTGGAAAAAGTAAAATCTGCAAGAGAAGACTGTCCTGAGGAGCCGACAGAAGGAAGCAAGGCATTGGCTCTAACGGAGCTTGAGGTGTAGTTTGGAGGGCAGTATGTAGCTGGCATTTTGAGAGACTCCAGTGAGCCTGTGGGGGGCCCACTGCAACATTCCCCACCATCTGCAGCCTCTGCTCCCTCAGGGAGGGTGATATCTCATTTAGGATGTGACCTCTGAGGCCTTGTTATATGAGATATCCTGTCCCGTCGCTCTGCTGTGCCTGGGGTGAGGTATCTGGCTTGCATGTAGGTTTCCAGTGTGGTCACAATACTCCTCTGGTGCCAGGAAGGAAGGGCTGGCCCTGCCCTACTGTACTCAGGCCTCCCACTATTCTCCCATGTCACCACATGCAGTAACACTGGTGACATCTCGTTCCCAGCCAAACTTTCTCATGGTGTTTCACATTGCCTTGCCTCTTCTCCTCAGATGGATGCTCCCGGTCCCTCATTTACTGATGTATCTCTAATGCCCGGTACAGAACCTGACATAAAGTATATGGGCAGGGGTGGTGCAAAGAAGGAGAGGAAGGAGAAGTTCTCCTTTTTGGCTTGGCTTTGAGATGATCAAAGTGAGCCCATCCCATTCTCACTAAAGATAAAGGAAAGTGCGTGTGGATTGCTTAAGAATGTAGGCTGTGGAATACCATAGATCTGTAGCTCTATTCTCGCTCTGCCACACACAGTCTGTTTATGTCACTCATTCTCTCAACCCTCACTTTCTGTATCTGAAAAATACGGATTACAAAACGTGCTGTAGCGTATCGTGAAGTTTAAACATGATAAGAATGTGATGCTTGTAGTGTGGTACCTGGCAGGTAAGAAGGACTCAGATAGGTTCAGCTGCTAGTATTTTCCAAAGTATTTAATTGTTAGTGTCTCCTTTTCCAACCAACTTCAGAGAACGCTTCTAATTCTCAGTATTCGTCCTCCTTGTCTAGTGCGCCAGTGCTCTGACAGTGGGGTAGTAGGTTTTCTTGGCAGATGGGGATCTTATTCCTGGGCACACAGGCATTTGCTATTCCGTTTCTCACATTATGCCACAGTATTGCACTGCACATAACTCAACCAGCTGGGAGTCTGAATAATAGTGAGGATTCAGGATGTATTTATTCAACATTCCATAAACAGTGATTGAATGTCTTACTATGTAAATGGAGATGCAGTGATGACTAAGCCACCATCCCTGCTTTCAAGGAAATTGCAGTCCAGTTAAGGGCAGAAAAACTGACAGTCACAGTATAACATATTCAAGAGACGATTCAAGTCAGGCCCCCAACCTCTGAATACCCCTACCCCACGCTGCTGGGAGAATGGTGTGAAATAGTAAGACATACTGATGTCTCATATTTGCACATATATTTACAATTTGCAAATTGTGTTCACCTGGTAGTATTTCATTTGCTTTTTCACAGTGTTATGTGATGATAGAGATTAATACTCCCATTTTATGAAATCTCACTCCATAGATGAAACATACCTTGTGGAAGACATTACCATGTGTGTCTTACCGATGCATGCTTTGCACAGTGTTCCCAGCCAGGGGTCTGTCTGGGTTGCCATCCTAGGTGATGGGGTTTGATCGTGATTTCTGATTTTAACCCTTAGATATGATGGCTAAATTTAGCTCCTTTGTGGGGAACTTTACTCCCTGCAGACTGACACTGACAACCGATTCCATCCAGGTGGCTTTGTGTAACCACTTCAATCTCTGAGATTCCACCTTGGAATTGAGCTGGTGAAATGTAGGTAAGGACCGTGGTAGCTCCTATGCTTGTGGAACTGGGAAACAGAGGACCTGGCAGAAAAGCCTCAGTTTGCTCATTTTGTCTAATCAGCTGAGTATGTGTTTCCCCTGACTAGGAAAGAGATAGGAGTCATTTTGCCTTCTTAAACATGCACTGACTTATTGCACTTTCTGAGCTGTTTTAACTTTATGAAACACTTAGAAGTCTTCTGCTGCAGAATGCGTCACTGATTAAAATCTGCTTCTTGTTTACTTGTGTAAGGAATATAGGTTTATTCCTTCCTTAAAATTTGCTGAAGGGAAGTAAAACTCACAGACTTGTCCTATGAGTATTACATAGGAAAATGAGTTTATTGCTCAGAACAATATGTACATTTCACATCTACTTCTGTATTTTTATCTTTGTGGAAGGTAGGAAGATAGGTACGTTGTTGCCCGCAGACTGTTGCGGGAGGGGGCAGCTCCGCTTCTTCCAGCCAGACCTGCAGTGCAGCAAGATGACCTTGCCCATCTCGGCTGGAGGTGTTTGGCCAGCAGCCTCCTTGTCCGGAGCTTGAACCTTGGTTGCAGTAACTTTGATTTCATTCTCTTCTGTAAGGGAGGACATTGAATAACTGGTCTTTTTAAAAATTCTAAATGTGCAATTTGTGAAACCTAAGGAAAAAGAGTCACAATTTATCAAAGCTGAGTTTTGAGAAGGGCTTTTTAATTTTGTTTTATTTCAATGTACTAGGGATAAAATTATGTGTTAATTGGTGAAGAAACTCTACTAAAATTGCTACATATGCAGAAAGATTCATATGAAGTAGTAAAAGTCTAATTTATATGCTGTGTATTTTAAGAAATACTTTGTTTTACTTTCAATTCATGAAGCTCTGTGCCCAAAAAGTGTTTTGCATTGATGTTTATTCTTTCATGTATAGGTAAGACTCACAAGGAGTTATTAAAATCCATTGAATATAAAAGGGTGAGTAAACTGTTTTTCTTTTAAGGCAGTTTTTTGAATATTACTTTGCTCAGCAGCATTCCCCATTGCTCTTAGATAAACTTCAGCCCAAACTAGTTAGAAAGAGTATAATTTCCAAATACTGAAACCTAAATGATTTTTTACTATAAACTCACACTGAAATTCAACCACTGAGTCAAAGATAAGGTTTGATTTTCTTCTTGAATTTAAGAGGGAGATGTTTTCCATCCACGTCAGAGAAAAACTTGCTCTCTGCCTTGCGATGATCGTTTTGACGTGTGCTAGAAGAGACAGGCCTTCTCTTCTGCAGATGTCTGTGCTCAGCTCATCCCTCTCACCACACTGCAGCTCCCAATGTGCATGTAAAAAATTTCCTACAGCCTCTGAGATAAATGACTGGTAAAACTCAGTCCCAAATGATGATGATCACGCATTTGTCTGAAGCTTCTGGCTGTTCTTTTTAAGGCATCTTTGGCCAAAATTAGCATTGATCGGCTCTTCCTACTATGCCTTTTATTCCTGTATTGCAAAATAGAAATCTGACATTTTTGCCTGATGTGGGATGAGGGAGACGGATGAAGATGAAAGCATAGCAGGCATGATTCAAGGCATGCTTTGCAAAACACACATTCTTAGGTCTTGTTCCCTGAAATTCTGATTTAGTGTCCAGAGAAGAACCTCAACATTTCCACTGCAATGGGCCCATCCATAGTGCTGATGCTGCAAGAGTGTGGACCATATACTACAGGCAGCACCAGCCTAGGTCATTTATTCAGAGGAGTCGCAGGTAGTGATAACGGAAATGCCTTTCAGAAGCAAAACTCACCAACACATGGCCAGTCTAGCTGAGAGAGAGAGAGCAATACTATGGTCATCAGCTGCCCAAATTTGAACCAAACTACCCTGATTTTAGCATTGAAAGCTCTATTTACAAGAAATCACTCAGCTTTGGACAATCGGCAGACTTAGTCTCTCTATAGGGCATACTGGGTGAGCTTATCATGGCATCTATATTGTGCTTTAAGAATTGGTGCTTAGCTTTAATTTGTAACTCAGACTATGTTTCTAAACAAGTGACGGAGCATGATGTGAAATGACATGTAACTACATACAAGTTAGATAGAGCCTTCACCTTTTCTAAATCTCTCTTCATTTATAACTAATGGTAGAACAGTGGTTCCCAAAGTTGTCTAAATATTGGAATCATCTGATGAGTTAAAAAATAAACTGTAATCTACTCCCAGATACTGTGAATTAATTAGCTTGGGGTGTGGCACGGGTTTGAAAAGATCCACAGGAGATTCTAATTTCTAGACAAATTGAGGACCCTCCATGGTAGCCGGTCTTCAAAAAGGGCAGCTGTTGGGACCTTTGACTGTGGGCAGACATGCTGTTCATCCTGTCTAGGTAAGATCTAGTTCCTGTCTTCTTGAATCCTGCTGTTTTTGTGATGTAAACAATAAAATTTAGCAACTAATGCACTGGGGCTTCTGTCTCCAATCTTTAGAAGACCTGGGAGTTTTCATTTTCTTCCATGAAGCTAGTGTCCATGCTTGAGGTCTGTTCTGAGTCCTCATGCTGTGAAGAAGCTCCGCTCGACTTGGGGAGAGTGAAGCACCAGATATATCAGTAAAGCTTTCTTGGAGCTTCTAGCCCTGCCTAGCTAACAGCTCAGTTTGCGTCAATGACCCCAGGAATACCACCGTGCCAGCACCCCATCCCCCTGCACCATAGGCTTAAATTGTTTAGCTTTGGGTGCTTTGTTATGAAACAGTATAGTATAGCTGAAGCACAAGCACATTCCTCGCACTTATTGATAATAACAATGTAAAGAAGACATTTTGAAAGGTGTATAAATGAGAAGTGTCTTATTGTAATTCAAAGTGCAAAGCGGTATCAACATCATTTTTCTTCACATTAGAAGGGCAAACTTATTAATTTTTTTTTTATTTTATTTTAAGGATAAAAGGAGGGAAACATTAACAGACATACAACATTTTACAACACATCACAAGCACAATACAGACAATACAAAGTTACAAACAAAGTGGTAGGGAATTAACAATGGTGGTTGTATTACATATTGATATCTTCAAAGTGGCTTCTCATGAAAACAGATATAGACA
>NW_004955408.1:33913539-33996219 GCF_000276665.1 Chinchilla lanigera
TTTGACTTCTTTTGTTAGATGGATTCCTAAATATTTCAATTTCTTGGATGTTATTGTGAAAGGTATGGTTTCCTTAATTTCTCTCTCCGTCTGTTTGTTCAAACTTATAAATTTTATTAAAGTATTTATGATAGTGAGCAAAGGTACAATAACTTCAGCAGTGCTTGCTCTTGCACAGTCTGGAAAGCTAAGACCAAGCGAAAGGTTAACATGTTATTGATTTATTTGGGGTGTGAAAGCCCAGAGTGTGAGAGTGAACACAGCCAGTGATTTGAGTTGTGCAAGCCCATAGTGTGAGAGTGACCACAGCCAGTGAGGTGACAGAGCTACTGTTCAACAAGAAGCTCAGGAGAGGCATACCACGTCCCTCTAGAAGCATACTTACTTGGCACTGGGGACTCTTCCAGAAGGGGTTCAAGGAGAAACTATATCTTAGCACAGTTCAGGTGAAAGTGGGGAAACAAAAGAACTTAGCCTTCAAGTGCCTTATTTCATTTCTCCTTGATGATGTTTTACAGCAAGAGGAGCCAACTCCACATTCTTCCAGCTCCCCAGAGGCATCTCAGGCATCCAGGCACAATGAATAGATTTCCTCAGGGCTGGAAGTGGAGGGGCACTTGTGTGTAAATGAGGCACTGACCCAGAGAAACAGGAGAAAAGAAGAGCTTGACAGAACCTGAGAAGGCTCATCATTTGGAAGGGGAGGTGTTCACTGGGTCATTTATTTATTAGTTTTTGCTGAAGCAAACACAGTGTGGTATGACTTATTTTGATACTGCTTTGGCAAACTAGATTGCTGGCCTGACAAGACACATTAGTGTGGGTTCCTATTTCCACCTTTTGTCATATTCTCAGTTACATTTCAAGATAAATGCAGTATTAGTCTTGATGGGTCTTTTCTAATAATGACACCAAGCACAATATTTACTTTGGACATTTGAAAAAGCCACTGAAGCACCTTTGCTTTTCTCTTCAGTTGGAGATTTGATTCTTATACTGTGTTGCACAGCCAAGAACTTTTTTTTATATGAAAGGCAGTATGCATGCTTTCTAGCCTGGGGAGAGAGAGAGGCAAGGTACCAGTCATCTGTCACTCCTGAACATCCAGCCTCTGTGATGAACATTAGCTCTTCTCCTAGGCAGGGTTTGCTTTGTTTTGTTTTGTAAGGGGGAAAATTACTCTGAGTATTAACATTGTCATGTCTAGTTATATCATGAGGCTGCGTGGTTTTTAAATGTCAGTAGCTTTACATGATGGTCCCATTTTGTAGTCCAGTCCCAGTCTAATCTTAGAGGGCATAATAGGAAAGAATCAGAAGTACGTTTAGCATGTTAAAAGGTTCCTTCTTAAATGTATAATTATTTTGTAGAAAATTTGCACTGGTTTCTGAAAAATCTATTTCCCATCCTTAGTTGTATGTGAACAGTGAAGATTATTTAACTTAGAAAGGGCAGGCAAGAAAAGATTTCATCTGCAGTTAAATCTGTGACTGTACTCTGCCCATCACTTTTCCTGTGGATCGGATAACTGCACCCCCTATGTAATAACTGAGGTGGTTGACTATGATGATATCCAGTTATCAAATTTTCACCTCTACATGGAGCAGTGAGGGGAGGGGAGGCTTCCTCTCATTTTACAGCAATATTTCTAAACGTAAACAAGGAAAGTCCCTATGACACAGAGCAAGATATAAAGAGTTGTAAAACACCTTAAGTGTTTGTTCCTTTCTATGTTGTAACATGTGACTGGTCTTTGGCAAAATAAAGTCTTCAGGCTGTGCCATTTTTGTTTCCTGGTAATAAGTATCAGGTTCACCCGACACTCACAGGTGCAGGTTGGGCATTCAGTTAATTATCCTGTAAGGCCACCCTTCCTATGAGCATGGATTGTTTATATGTACCCCTGAATAAGTGGTTGGACATAACTTTTCCTTCTTGATTAGAAGTTAAACTCTGTGTATAGAGATAGAGGGATGTTTCACTTCTGATTTTTTTCCTTATTAAAGGAAAGAAACCCAACTCCAGCTGGCTCAAACAAGAGAATTGGTTGGCTTGTGTACCACAAAGCCCATGGGTAGGACCAGCTATATTTAGAATTCAAGTAATTATGTCCTAAAGAAATACCTCCTTCTCTCTTTCTGTATCTCTGAGATCTCTGTCTTTTAGTTCTTTTGTCCATAATGACTTTGTTCTCAGGAATGTTTTTCTCTTATGGCTCTGTGTCAAAGACCAACAGATCTTGACTTTACCTCTAAGTATTTTTTTGTTTTAGCCAAATCCTAGGATTTAATTTAACTGGACAGGGGTAGGGTTAAGTGACCATTTTCAGATTTTAGAGGAATCTTCTATTGAAAAATTCCACTGTTGGTGAAGGGAACCCACTAACTCTTCTTTCAGAGACTTTACCTTTTAGAGGTCAATGCCTATCTGAAAATGGATCCAAGTTTCTTGGGGGGTAGATGCATATTAACTAAGAGAAACTGATACATAAACAAAGGGACAATTTATCGTTTTATAGAAAGGATATATAACAAGTAACTATAACTGCCAGTGTTGGCAGTACAGTGCATTTTTTCTCCTTAGATAAACCATAATGAAAGCCAATCATGGATAGATCAAAACAAGATGAAATAGTGTCATGATATGGGCAAGATTGGCTATAAGGAGGAGACTCCTGAGATTCCCTTAAGCAGAGCAACATTGTTCCTGGGTGGTGGAAATGTCTGAAATTTTGATGCACTGGGCTTTTCTTTTACCAGTATTTATAAAAGTGTGGCCTCTCCACCTGCATTAGAATCATCTTAGAGCTCACTGAAATGCGGGTTTCTGGTTTCACCTCAGGCTTGCTGGATTGGAATTAATTAAATGAATTTACATTTCCCACAAGCTCTCCTGGTTTTGCCTCTGTAGCATGAGAGTTGTTTGTCTAAGCTAATCAAATCTCTTTGTTCACAGGCTTTATACTAACAGGATACAAGTGATTAGATTTCTGCCTAAATTATTAAACATTTTGCTTTTGAATACTTATCATAGCTCTCAATTTAGGATGTTTTTAGATTCATTTGAAGTGTAAAATCCTGATTAGAGTAATAAAAATATTTATAGAAAATTTGGGAAGAATAGAAATATTAAAGATTTTACAAAATTCATGATTTTTCTTTATCGGGTGTGTGTGTGTGTGTGTGTGTGTGTGTGTGTGCATTCCTACTCATCCCACACAGAAGTCTGTGTATACTATAGGCAGAATGTGATTCCTTCCTTCTTTGCTCCAGTTTCATGTGAGGGCATATCCTTACATTGTTAGTATTCAGGTACAAGATATTAGGGACTGTTCTAAACAATTTCATTCATACACTTACAGTTTTACTCCCACAGATTACCAATCAAATATATTATTTGTAGTTGTTTGCAAGTGGAATAAAGAGATCATATTTTACAATTTTGGGAGGTGGAGTAGATTACTGGGGGTAGAACCCACGGTCTCTCACATGCTGGTCAAGGACTCCACTGTCAAGCTACATAGCCGAAGATGTTTGGCTTTTACTTAAAGATTGAATGGATAAAATCGCAGCTATTTTCCAGTAGTAAAAGATAACATTTGAGGAGGGACTTTTAGGCATGTCCCAAAAGACACAGAGCTCCTGGTTCATGGCTAATTACCATGAGATTGGTAAAATGATTAAGTGCCAGTTACTGAAGTAATTTACAAGTTAACTATTTCACAAACAAAGAAACTAATTTCTATGCCAAATATTCTAACAGTTTCATTTTTCTGCAAAGGATACAGTATAGGTCAGTAGTTCTTGGAAGTATTTAATACATGCCTGAGTATAAAAGATTTTGGTTTTTTTTAGGGCAGAAACTGAGCTGGGAGCTTATAAGATATATAAGAAATATAGATTTAACAGAATTCATGGCCTAATACAAATATGGTGGCTACACATGTGGTCTACCATTGTACTAGGGACTTTTTATCTCGTCCTTCAGGTAAGTTTGGCTCTGTCTATCCCTGAGCCTCAGATTCACAGTCAGAGCCGCCCATGTGGAGGTTTATACCATTTTCATGGGTAAAACCCCCAGACTGAGGTCTCCTCTGCTGCCATACATTTTGGGATTTCTGCACACAATACCACCTGACAAGGGGAGACCCCAGCACCTGTGCCTGTGTCCCTTGCAGAGCCTCCCGCTTCCTCAATGCTGCCCAGAGCAGCCAGGGACATCCAGAACTTAGGAGACTTGATTCATCATGGAGTGGATTCTAACAATGAAAGATCAGAGAACAATTGGTGGTTGAATTGCTTACATTTCTTTTCCCACCTATAAATTTTTCCAAATTGTAGGAGGTTTTTCTGCATATCTGCAGATAGCCTGGAAGACTGTACAGTCAGCTATGTCTGTGATGAGGCTGTTGCTCCCCCAGCTATGTGTTTCTTGTGTTTGTTCTGGGGTTACAATGACTTCTGCCCTACATAAGTATGCATGTATGCCCTTGCACACACATGCACACACAGACACACACACACACACATACACACACAACTAGCATGCATACTCATCTTTTGGAAGTACTGGATAAAATAGTGATTTTCCTGAAAAACACACGTGCCAACACCTTCTCTACAAAATTTTAACTAAGCACTGTTGAAGCCTAAACGCCTTCAGCTATTGATTTCAAAGCCTATTAAGCCACTTGGACCTCATGGCAATAGTTTTTTCTTGCTAGTAAGGTTCTGAGGATGAGCTTATTTTCCTTCTGTTGACATTCTTGTGGGTCATCACACTAGAATTGTATTACCAGCAATATCATTTTCCAGATGTAGGGTGAAAACCTCGTATTTCACTGGTGGAGTCAGCAATTATTGGCACTGTCAAGACTGGCAAAAATTCTTCAGACTCATACAGATCAAAGTTTAATCTCTGATGATTTTATTAACTTTGTGAGTCATAACTATGGAAGACTGGTACTGTGGAAGATTGTGGTACTACAAATATGTGTCACTGATGAGACAGACCTAGGTACTTGCTCACCAGTGTGTGAAACTGGAAAGATCACCAAACTCTTTAAACATCAGTGTATTTATATGTAGGGTTATAGAAATTATATTTCTCCTTACTGGTTAGTGTGTAGAATTGATCTCAGTTTCTAGATTTTAGTCATTCATTCACCCCTTTCTTTATCATGAAAATATTTTATTTCTCCATTAAATTTGAAGGCTAGTTTTGCAGCGTACATCAATCTGGGTTGGAAGTTGTTTTCTTTCAGTACCTGAAATACTTCACTCCAAGCTCTTCTTGCCTTGATGGTTTGTGTTGAGAAGTCTGCCATGATTCTGATGGGCTTTCCTTTATAGGTGATTTGTTTCTTTTCTCTAACAGCTTTTAATATTCTGATCTTTTGTTGAGTTTCTGGGATCTTGATCACTATATGACTGGGTGTAGATTTACTTTGGTTATGATTAACTGGAGTTCTATATGCTTCACTTATCTGGATGTCTGATTCTTTTTCCATGCCTGGGAAACTTTCTGCTATTATTTCTGCAAATAGTCTTTTTATGTCATTTGTGTTGACACCTGCTGTTTCATTGATACCTATTCATGTTACATTGTTTTTCTTTACTTTGTCTTGCAGTTGTTGAATTGTTATTTCCTGTTTCCTTGTTATTTTTAAGAGATCCCTCCTTTCACTTCATTAGTGGCAATGCTGTCTTCAAGGTCTGAAAGTCTGTCTTCAGCTTTGTTCAGGTGGTTTTGCCAGCTTTCAGTGGAAGTTTTAATTTCCTGGATATCTGTTTGAATCTGTTTCATACATTCTAGTTCTTTTCTATATTGTTCACTCAAGGTTTCCATGGTTGTCTATGCTGTTCTATTTTCTTATCAATGTCATCTTTGGATATGCTAAACTCTTATTTAACTATTGTTGTCATTTCCTTTTTACCTGAGACATTATTTCTGATCTGATGTCTTCTATGGCCTGATGGAGTTGTTTCTTTACTTCAGTTGCTATCATTTCAGAAATGTCAGATGTACGACTTCCAGGCTCTTCTGTGTTGATGTCTCCTGGACTTGTTTTGGGTGGTGCAGAGGTCTGGGATTGCATTTTGCTCCTGTGTTTTGTCATTTTTGAGGATCCAGAGGTTCTCTGGAGTGCAGCCTCACTCTCCTGATTGTGTGTGAGTGGCAGGGCGAGTGTCTGAAGATCCCCCGTACTCAGTGCAGCTCCTGTGCTGGTGAGTGGTGGCAAGGTGGGATCCCAGATGCTCCCAAACTTTCTTGCATTCAGTTGGCTCCCAGTTGTGTGTGGGGAGGGTGGGGAAGGCTTGCTGGAGTTCCTGAAGCTGTCTGGGGTTCAGCCTAGCTTTCATAAGAGTAGAAGGGATGCAGGTCATGTTTAGTGAGGCTTTTGATATTGCCCAGGACAGAGCCTGCTTCCCACACTGGAAGGGGATGGGTGAGGGTGGGCTCGCCAAGGCTGCTGACTCTGTCCAGGTTTCAGCTAAGCTCCCAGGAGTGTGCAAGTTGTTCTGGCAGTGACCACCAAGACCCCAGAAGTTGTCCAGGGCTCCACGTGCCTCACACACTAGTTGTGGAGGCACTGGAGTGGCTCACTGGAGTTCCTAAAGGTATCTGACAGCCCAGCACCTGCAGAAACACTATGTGTACAGGAATAGTCACCAAGGCCCCAGAGGGTACTTGGGGCTCTCCCCACCTTGCACATTGGTCAGGCATGCACAGCAGTGACTCACAGGGGTTCCTGAAGATGTCCGGGATTCAGCCCAGCCCCAGCAGACACACTATGGGTGTGGTAAGTAGCCACTGAGGCCCCAGAAGGTGCCCGGGGTTCCATCTGCTTTGCATGCTGGTCAGGGAGGCGCAGTGGTGACTCACCATGCTTCCTGAAGATGTCAGTAACAATTATTTCTTGTCTACCTCCTGTCACTCTATGGAAATAATACACAGTGACCTTTTTTTAACCAGTGATTTTTCTCTGGTCACTCAAGCACAAGAAGCAACACTTATCATAGTTTGTATGGACTGGCTTTCAGATACTGGTATGTCATATTTGTTATGTAAGATCTAAAGCTGTTGAAATAACTTCTGTTTCTTTAGCCTGTGTTGTCCTTGTTTCTGTTCATCTATTTTATACCCTAGGTTGCACTGGTATCACTGGAATATTCCTATCATTTGAATCTCAATGAATTAGTCTCTTTTTGCTGCAAACCCAGGGATCTGACATCATTGCATGTCTTTAACTGGCTTTATTTCATTTCCATGATTCATTTTAAGAATGTCTTCATCATAAGTAACTTCTCAGATGTATATTCTCTTGACATATTGGCTCATTCAATCTGTGGTCCATATTTTACAATCTGAATCTAGATTTCACAATTTGAATTCTCTCTCAATCTGTCTTCTAGATTTCATTTCAATTGTCTAATTAGCATTGATTTCATTACGAACTCTTCGTTAATATTGTTGCTATTATTACTTGCTGTGGGGATGTTCTTTTTACAAGCAAGTTCAGGTGGATTGCAGTTTTATTATTAAAGGACCCATGGACCTGAATGATATCCCATATGTAGCTTCTGTTTGCCTTTCTTCCTCCTCTCCTCATTCCTACTGTTTCCTCTCTGGTCAGCTCACAGGTCAGCTGAACACCATGTATAAGACTGGTGACTACTGACATTTGTCCTCTTCATCCTGTTCCCACTGCCTGGCACAGCACTAACCCACACTAGATGTTCGATAGTTATTAAAGTTGAATGTTATGTAGAAATAAAGCTAGTAAGCATAAAACAGATAAGTATTGGGTGTTGATGTAAAACAAATGATGTAAAATAAACATTACTTGGTACTTGCAAAAGCAAACAATCAAAAACAAGCAGAATAGTTTCCATTTTGTGCATTGATAATACAGACTTTCATTTGTTCAGAGAGTAACTTAGAAGTATTTTTTCCTTCAAGTTTTTCCAGATGTGATTTTTTGTTTTTTTTTGTTTGTTTGTTTTTTGGCTTTTCTCCGGTACCGGGAACCGAACTCACGACCTTGCGCTTGCCAGGCAGGCGCTTTTGCCACTGAGCTAAATCCCCAGCCCCTTCCAGATGTGATTTTATTACCAGATAGGGTCTGAGGAGGTCCTGCAAAGTAGAGGTGGGGACCTCAACTTGTCTGAGGCAGGCTTATCAACTCTCACCACAGTAAAACACTTATGTTTAGGGCTATGACTACTCGGCTCTTTTTAGTAGGTAATGTCCCTGTAAATCTCTTATCATGATGTCCTTTATCTTGAAAGGGAATGAGACGGTTATGTAAATGTAGGGCTAATCAACTCTGCTTTGCCAACTTTTAGGCAGATAACCCCTAAAAGATGAATATACCTATAATGCAGAGTCAAGCAAGGAAAAGACCTGAAGATTTAGGGTAATAAATAAGGTCAAGCTTTGTTCTGCTGTTAGTTACATATTTGGCATCTGTAGGCCCAAATGACGAGTCACTGTTTTTATTTTTTTAATGAAAATTGTTTTTAAGCCCCTGACTGCCTTTGAAGAGACCACAAATCATGCTTTTAAGCCATTTCCTATTTCCCCCAAGAATATTTGTAGGATGTGCTCTGAGATAACTTGTAGATTGCAGTTCCAGTGTTTGGCTGTCTGGAAGTCATTTCCTGAAAAACAGAGCACCAACATCAGGGAAACAGAATCCAAGCAACTGGTCCCTGTGAAGTTTGTTGCCTGCATAAGACAAGGATAGTAGGAAGATCTGGAGAGAAATATGATATTTTTGTGTGGCACATGATGTGCTGTTTTGTTATTTCAAGCTTTGAAAGTTACATGAAAAAATTATTAAATCATGTATGTTTCTGTTACAATAGAATTAGAAACAAATTCTATTTAGAAGTAACTCCAAGAACAGTTTTAATATTTTATTTTCACATTGAACACTAGATTTTCAAAGAGAATGTATATGTAAACAAAACAAAACTGGTAGCAAGCTACATTTTTTTTTTTTTTTTTCCTCAACGGGAAATGGGTTGTTGAGTAAACATAGAAGGGCCCAGGAGTTTGTGTTTTACCTGTCCCTGTGGTAGTCTCTGACAATGTCACTAACTGTATCATCTAAAACTATCAGAAATTTGCTTAGGACTTATTGCAGCTTCTATTCACTGCCCTGGTTTTATTCTCCAAGAACAATTATCTTTTTATTTAAAATAAATTCATTCTTTTTGTGTTTTTGTGAGAATCTCAGAAAGGAATATTAAAGTGAGTAGCTAACCTAAGTAAAATTGTCTCTTCTTCTGGACATCTGTGTTAACAGGCTCTGAAGAGTAAGTAGGTTTCACCAAAACACCGCTGCTACCATGTTGTCTAAAAATTTCCACAGTAGACCTCATCCTTTATCAATTCTATAGGCTGCAGGGTGTAGTTTAAACTGGGAGCAGGAAGGAAAGATCATTTAGATAGCCTGTGACTATTAATCATGACATGTCAATGTGGATGGAGTAAGAAACATGTAGTAGACTAGTAAAGGACAGTTCTGGGGGTATCTGTGGATGATTGACTGTAGTCAGGCACACTGAGTGGGGAAGAACGCCCCTCAGATGTGGGTGGCACCAAGCAATAGGGTTGCAGCCTGGATGTACTAACAATAGGACAGAAGGTGGAAGTATGCCCACTTTGAACAGGTTCCAGTCTTCTCCATTGTCTTTAGACACTGGTCTCTGATGAAAGTTCATACCAGCCACTCTCTCGTGAACATCCAGGCCTTCAACCTTGGATAGTTCATCCCCCTTATTCGGTGGCTTCCATCTTCTTGGGCTGAGTAACAGAATCATCTGCCTCTCCAGCTTGCAGACAGCCATTGTGGAATCCTACCTCTGATCCCTACATGACCACTGTGGACTCTCCCACCTCTGATCCTGTAAGTTTACCTAGTAAAACCTTTGCATATTTATATGTAGATTTTCTATTGATTCTGTTACTCTAGAAAACCCTAACATGAACTAGTAAAATGAAAACTTCTACAAAAAGATAATTTTCATGAGTTGTTATTAAAAACAACAAAATAACAACAAACAATTATGCAGTTAAATAGGAAAATATCAATAAGAACTCTTGAAAGGATCGACGGGTTAGTGTCAAAAATGGACTTTATTCTTTTCAAATTTGAGGGCCACTTTATGTGAATTTTTAAAGGACAACATTAGGGACAATATCACTGGCCAATGATTTCAGCTCTCTTCCAGTGTCCCAATACCGTCTGGTGGAGCAAGCTTCCTTTGAAGATTTACCTCAGTGAGAGGCTGGTCCCGCATAAGAGAAAACTGACTCCACTTTTCCTCAGAAGGAGCTTGAGGACATGGTCAGAATTAAAAACTACTCGTGGACAATTTTTGAAAAGAAGAAAGTCAGTCACTTTTAAACCTTCAGAGAAGTCAGGCGCTATGAAAATTAAAAGTGATCTGGATGAAGATGTTTAAAAAGTGCAAAATTTACTTTAATTTTGAAAATAAATTGAAGTTCTTGAACTGTGTTTCTTGCCAAAGTTACTGACACACATCCCATTGAACCAGAAGATCTAAGATGGCAGGCTGACTCCTTTTCCCCTCTTCTTTCTTGTCCTGTGATGTTCACAGTGACAGCCCTCAGCTGGGTGTCCAGAACCAGCAGATTTGTAATAAAATGTGTTAAATGGGTGACTGTTAGAAGGCTCTCATACAATACTCAGAGTGATTGCCAAACACAGGTTGGAGAGTGGAGGCAGGAAGAAATGGCATGCTTCTCGGAGTCTTAAAATACCGTCTGTGAGTTATAAATTTCTAAGAGAGGTCATTATTGAAGGGTGTGATTAGGTAGGAATCTCCTAAAGGACTGGAGTGACTTTTCTGAGGGCATGCCAAATGGCCCAAGAGGGTTGAGTTTTAGAAGGGCAGGTATAATATAAAAGACACAGAAGCAAATTACCTAGAAGACATTTCTTAAATTTGTATGGAGTCTTAGAGATTAAGTGAAGCTGATACTTTGCATTTAACTTCTCATTGAAGTTTGTGCTCTAGAATATGCTGCTCTGTAAAGTAAAGGACTAAATTTACTTATTTACTTGGGAATTGCTTACCTGTTTACTTTGAACACAGGAATATGGGTTATATGTTGTTCCCACTCTTCAATTCCTACACTTGCACTATGGCATTATAAATCTGGACAGGAAAGTAGAGTCTTTAAATCTGGGTTGGCCGAGTGACTTGCTTAACAAAAGACCTCAGCACAAGTGTCTCAAGACCGTGCTGGGGCTTGTCTTTGCCCCGGGGCCTCCTGTTACTGGTTCTATGTGAGGAAGCCTGGCCAGATCTCCTGGATGCATAATTGAGACCATGTGAAGCCAGCATTAGAAAGATAGCCCAAACTGTGAGCTGAATAGTTGTTTTAAACCTCAAGATTTGGAATAGTTTGTTATTCAGCAATAGATAAATATATATCAGGATATTTCTGTGGATGAACACTCACTCTTCTTGAAATTCCTCTTCAGTAGTTCTAGAAGTTCTAACTGGATGTCATTATGTTCTCTGAGGTATCATCCTCTGGACCACCATGCCTCACCTTTCTTCCTCTGACTCGGGGTCCTTGTGCTGCTGGCATCTGTGGGAGTTGTCATCATCTAATGGGGCAGTTCTGCTGCTAGTTGTGCTGGAGATGACAACCTTCCTTCTTCCAGAAATATCACACTATAATGTTCCATCCAACTCACACTGGGGCCTTTACTATGCCATAATTAAGACAAAATAAGAGAGCAGTATGTGGAGTGAGAGGAAAGAGAAAGAAGAACCAAACCAGAATGGATATGGTTTGAAAATTGGTGGGACTATGGAAACCATCTGTCCAGCACCTCATTTTATAAAAGAGGATCCCAGCACAAAGAGCACATGTCACCAATCCAGTGTTCCAAGATCAGTGAGTGCCAGATCTGGAACCAGAGCAAAATCTCCTAGCATACCCTCTTCCCTCCAATCTAGGGTTTATTTCCGTTTGTGTTTTTGCTATGCCACTCAAGAGCTTTCCAGGAGAGAAATGTAGATTTGGGGGAAATTTATTAATAATGATAAACTCTGCATGATGATGAATAATTTCTAGAAACTAATTTGAATGCAACAATGGAGAGATACCCATTTTCTCTTTAAATTTTTAGCATTCCTTTTAAATGGCAGCTTTGTGTAAGAAGCTTTGGAGATGAAGCTACTGCTCAACAGGCTCTGCAACATTTGGAGACCTAAACATCCTTTTCTTCCAGTCGTTCAGGCTTGTCTGCAACAGAAGAGGTATTCCCAAGGAAACTTATACCACTACCAATGTGGTCTGCCTTCACTCAGAAACTGTGCTGGAGTACACGAGGGGACCCCAGAATCTCTCTAACGTTACTGAGACCTCATAGGGAGTTGTAGCTCAGTGTGGCAAGAAGATACAAACACCATGGTCACTGCACAAGATCCTAAATTGTGGGGCCCTCAAATTACTATAGGGGCAGTCAGCCATATGGAGTGGGATACTAGGAATACTGGGGTGCCCATAAACCAGGGTCTAAAGGTAAAGGACGCTGAATCAAGTCTTGAGGAACGGCAGCTCTTCTCCACTGTTTAGTATATTCCTGTCAGCTGATGGGGGCCTTTTGGAGCATTGTGGCCTTCCTTTCCCCTACAGTATAACAACTGTAGTCAGCTTCCATTTGCAGTCCTGGGGGAGTTGGGGAGAGCCGGTGAACCAGGCTGTCTGACACAGGAGTGCAGAACCACGTTTTCCAGAAAGATCCTTGTATATACAGCACCAGGGCATTAGGATAGTCATTCCAAGGCAGAGACAAATCAGGTGTACCAAATTAGAGAATATTTCTCTGCTCTTTTTAGAGGAGGCTTCATAGTGGTAGAAGATCAGAAAAGAGGATAAAGAGTTACTCTTGTCCTCACCTGGCCACTTTGCACAACCGAAAATAGATCAGGAGAGACTTTAGACAAATACATTGTCGTAGGTCTTTTATTTTAAAAAGCAAAAACAACAAAACAACAACAAAGACAAAACAAAACAACATAAAAACAAAAACGATACAGAATTTTGAAACAAGATGGTAGGAAATTAACAATGGTTGTTATGTTACATATTATTATCTTCAACAGAGTTGCTCAGATTACCAGATGCAAGAATGATCATTTTCCTTAAATAATATTTTTATAGCATTATTAAATCAATGACATAGATTAAGGAATATTTTTAAAAAGAAAATCTCAGGATATCTTTAAAATAGACCTAAGACAATACCTTAGGCTTAGGCAATACTTTAGATTTATTTAAAAGATATCCTGAAGTTTTCTTTTTAAAAATATTCCTTAATCTATGTTACTGGTTTAATAGTGCTATGAAAATATTATTTGAGGAAAACGATCAGTGTCATTGCAGTGCAGACCTGAGGAGATTATCTATTGTGCAAATGTAGTACAGAAAAATCAGAGCATTCGAGTCAGAACATTTCAATTTCAAGCTTCTGATGGCTATTAAAAAATGATTAAAAAGGATTTTAAAATTAATGAAAAATACCTTAAGGGTTTTGCTTTAAATTAGGAAACCCAAATTGAGGGTCACTTCAATGATTTCAGGCAAATTAGAATATGGAACACATATGACCTGCACGGCAGTGACCTTGATGGTGATTGAGAACTGCGGGGACCGTCTCCTCTCTGTCCTGTTGACACACAACCTGGTGGAGCTTAGTTTCTTGGCTCGATGTCCTGTCTATATATAGTAATTCATAGATTTGATATTTATTCAGTGCCTGTCTGTGTCCTCATTGAGCTATGCATCAGGAGTCCAAAAAGAGAGGATACTGTTTAGGCTTTTTCCATGCCCTGATCCCTGATGCGGACACGTGGTGAGCAGGGTGCTGAACGTCCGAGTGTCTCACACTCTCTGAGACCAGAGCAGAAGGAGAAGTCAGTTCCTATTGGGGTGGGATTTCATAGGAGCAAAGTGAGTTTATACAAGTTGTTGAAAGGTGGAGATGGATATGTCTCTTCTAGGGCACAGCCTAGAGAACATGTGGAGGTTGAGTTGAATATTTGAAGAGTGGCTTGTTTCCTATTATGCTTGAGCCATACGTGGGTAAAGAAAAGGCCTAGGAGCAGAAAGTGAGGCAGGAAAATGTCGAGTTAGGCCATGTTGCCAAAGGTGTGTAATTCTAATTGAGGAAGCTGGACTCAATTAATTGTATCCTCTAACTCAGTGCACACAGCACTGATCTTGTGCTCAGATGGGGTACTCATCAGAGGTATTAGGCAGAAGACATGTGTCATTCAAGATGTGCTAAAATTTTGAATTTTAAAATATGTATCAACCTAATGATCTGAAACATACAATTCAGATGGGAATTTCCTTTGCAGTGTGGAAATTTGGTTTTATGACCCAGGTATATATATTCTTTCCATGACATTAGCCTTAATTACAGGGAAGCGTTTAAAGGCCTGTGTAAAATCTTATGCAGAGGCATCTACTCATCAAGTTTCTAAATAAAGTCAATGTGGTGCTTTGAATTAAGGATAAAGTTGTTAAACTTCTACATCAATTGAGGAAAAAAAGAGTTTAAAGAATTTTTGCAATTTAATGCAAAAAACCTATCACAATTTAAATGTATTCTAGTAAAAACTTTAAGTCCAAAATCTATTGCTCCAAAATATAAATAGGAAGGATGGGAATAGAATACAACATTATTAGTCATGGTAAAATATAAATTTGTTACTCAACTCATGAGATATAGAATTAGAATCAAGATAAGCCCTTTCTTAATTAAGTAGCATGTGAGAGTGGAATGACATGAGCTTTAGGGTAGGACAAACCTAGGCTTAAATACCTGCTCTTCTCCTTTCTAGTTCTGTGAACTTAGGCCATTTACTTACTCTCTAAATCTCCACCAGCATAGCTAGAAGACAGGAATAATGATAGTTACTGTCTAAAGTCCCTGAGGAAGAGTTGTTCGTTTTAAATCTAGCCTGTTGTCCTTAGAACATAGACCAGTACTCCATGAATAAAATCTTTTATGTTAGATTTTGCTTAACTTTATGTCTGGCTTAATTTGATAATTGGCTCTCAGTAAATATTTATGGTAGGGAGAAATTCTTTTCTTTCTCTCTTTCATTCTTTTTTGTAGTACTAGGGACTGAACCCAGGGCCTTTGCATGGAGCTATATTTCCAGCATCTTTGGCCCTTTTTTAATTTTTAAATTGTTTTTCGAGAAGGTCTTGCTGAGCTGTTCAGGCTGGGTTTGAATTTGCAATCCTCCTGCCTCAGCCTCCTGAGATTACAGGCATTTGCTATCGCATCTGGCATGGGAAGAAGTCTTAGAGATCATTTATTGCAGCAGCTTCCCAATGTTTCTTGCTGCAACCATCAAGTGTAAGAGGAAAATTAATAAATAAGGGTGGGGGAGGGGAGAGGGAATGAATACACATATGAATGAATAATACAAAATTCAGATTGTCCAAGCTCATTTTTTTCTCTTTATAATATATTTCCACAATTCCAGCTGGCCTCCTGTTGCTCTCTTGACTTTCATAACTTGGAATTTACCCATGTTGTGAAGTGAAAGCCTAAAGGGAAGAAACTTCAGTGGATTCACAAACACCTACTATATTTTGGAAAAGGGAAGAGGTGGTTTATTACCAGGGGAGCATCTCCCTTGATGTTCTGGCCAGGAGATCATTCAGGTAATGGCTCTGCTCCTCAGTGACAGGATCAAAGCAAAAATTTTCTATTAAATCATTGTGGATGAGCAATTGGAAACTAGAGAGATAAAGCAACCTGTCATATATTTAATTGGCAGGACAACTTATTGTATATTTATATTCTGCTTTTACTATCAAAGGAATCACAGCTCTAGAAAATGTGTTACATACAGGGCTATCAAGAATATCTGTTTATTTGTGTAAGTTCTAAACCTTTCAAAGGATTTTCTCATTTTTGTCTTTTGAAAAATTTATTGATTTAAAATTATTTGTAATATAATCATCTCAATTAATGCCAAAAATTTGATAAAGTTCAGAATTCTTTTATGATAAACAATCCATATTACTAGAAATACTAGAAAACTACTTGAGTATAATAAAAGCAACGTGTGAAAAATCCATACCGAGCATTAAATTCAATGATGAAAGACCAAAACTTCCTGTAAGACCAAGAAGAGCAAGGACTCTATTTTTGATACTTCTCTTTAACAAAATACTAAAAGTTCTAGCTTGAGGGGCTGGGGATTTAGCTCAGCGGCAAAAGCGCCTGCCTGGCAAGCGCAAGGTCGTGAGTTCGGTTCCCGGTACCAGAGAAAAACCAAACAAACAAAAAAAAAAAGTTCTAGCTTGAGTAATTAGGCATAAAAGGCATCCAAACTGAAAATGAAGCAGAAGTGTCACTATTTAAAGATGATATGACCTTAGAAAACCTTAAAGACTCCACACACAAAAATCTGTTAGAACTAATAAATTTGGTGAAGTAGCAGGATACACAATCAATACACAAAAAAAGCAGTTGTATTTCTGGACATTGACAATGACCAATCTGAAAAAATATATAAAAATGGATTTACAGTAGCATCAAAATGTACAAAATACTTAGAAATGAACAACTGATAAAGTGAAGGAATTGTACAATGAAAGATGAAGATACAAGTAAATGGGAAAACATCTATTTATGGATTGGAATACTTATATTGTTAAAATGTCAATCCTAGCCAAAGCACTCTACAAATTCATTAAAATACCCATGATCTATGTTGCAGAAATAGAAAAAATAACTCTAAATTTTGCATGAAATCTCAAGGGACTATCTTGAAAAAGGAAAGAAAGAAAGAAAGAAAGAAAAAAGAAAGAAAGAAAGAAAGAAAGAGAAAGAAAGAAAAAGGAAGACTCACTTCCTGATTTCAAGACTCACTACAAAGCTACAGAAATCAAAACAGTATAGTAATGCTGGGTGTGGTTGTGTATGCTTATAGTACCAGTGGCAGGTTAAAGCAGAAGGATTTCAAATTTGAGCATAGGGGCTGGGGATTTAGCTCAGCGGCAAAAGCGCCTGCCTGGCAAGCGCAAGGTCGTGAGTTCGGTTCCCGGTACCGGAGAAAAACCAAAAAAAAAACAAAACAAAACAAAAAAAAAAAAAAAAAAACAAATTTGAGCATAGCCTGGACAACCTAGTGTTTTAATGAGACCTTGTCTTAAAAATAAAGCACTGGGGATGTAGCTCAGTGCAAAGACCCTGGATTTAAACCCCATCAGAGTCAAATTATTTCTTGGTTTTTCATTCAATGTGGAGGAGAGTTTTTTAAAACAATTAATATTGTACTGAGGAAATTTATATATTCACACACAAAAGAATGAAGTTAGATGCTTATGTAGCATCATATACAAAAATTAAAACTAAATGAATCAAAGACCTAATTGTAAGACCTAAAATTATTAAACTTTTAGAAGAACACAGAGCAAAAGCTTCACAATATTATATTTGGCAGTGATTTTTTGGTTATGATACAAAAGGCATGAGAATAAAAAAATGAGATTGGACTTCATAAGCATTTAAAAAGATTGTGTATCAAAGACATTATCAACACAGTAAAAGGGCAACTTTAGTTTGGGAGACAATATTTGCAAATCATGTACTGAATCTGATGAAGACAGATACCTAGGTTATGTAAAGAATTCCTAAAATTCATCATAAGAAAACAGAATCTGATTCAAAAATGGGCAAGAACTTGAGGAAACTTTTCTCCAAAGAAGATATTCAAATGGCCTATATGGGAAAATTAAACCCAAATAGATCATTGCAAATCAAAATAAGATATTACCTTGTATCCTTAACAATGGCAAAAGAGAAAACAAAACAAACAGAAAATAAGAAGTGTTAGCAAGGATTAAAGAGATCAGAACCTTGTGCACTATGGTAAAAAAATAAAATGATTAGCAATAATCATGCCTTGGATAAACCTCATTGGCTATGATATTGCCACTGTGCAAAGTTGAAATATAAAATGATAAAATGCTGTGGAAAACACTATGAAAGAGTCTCAGAAAATTCAAAGTAAGCCATAGGATCCAGCAGTTTTACCTTTGGATTCATATGTAAAAGAACTGAAAGCAGGCTTTTGAAAAGTTTGTACACTTATAGCATTTTTTCCTGAATATAAGACCTAGCCAGGAAATAGCCTTGAGATGTAGAGATCAAACTCTCATCCTCATTCAGCCTATCCTTACCTTATCTGCTTTACTGAGTAGCCACCAAGAAAATGTGGTGTAAGCATACAACGGAATATTATTTGACCTTAAAAAGGCTGGAAGTTCTGATGTAGTGTATATGATAAGGATAAACTTTGAAGACATTATTGTAAGTGAAATAAGATAATGAGAAAAAGACAAATCCTGTATGATTCCCCCTAGGTTGAGGTACTTAGTGTAGTCAGAATCATAGTCACAGAAAGTAGAGTGGTGATTGCGAGTCTGAGTAAAGAAGTCAATGAGTTATTATGTAAAGCATATTGAGTATCACTTTTATAAGAACAGTTACAGAGATGAACAACGGTGACAGTTGCACAGCATCATGGTGCTATTTAGTGCTGTTGAACTATAACTTTGGAAATGTTTAAGATAGAAATTTTGATTATGTGTATTTTACCATCATAAAAAATTAGAAAAAATATTCATACTTTCAGTGTCATCCATTTGATTCTATAGGATCTACAGTGATTTCTTCCTTATGTTTTTGATCATGCTATCTAGATGTTTAATTTTTGAATAATAAATATTGATTTCATTTACTTTCACTGGGATCTTTATTATGTCTCCTTTCTACTTACTTGTGTTTATTTTCCTGTTAATTTCTTAAGATAGAAGCTTAGATCATTGTTCTTAGACATATTTTCTTTCCTAAGCAAAGGTTGGAAGATCTAACCTTCTAAGTGCTGATTTAGTTGAATCTCATAAGTTTTCAAATTTTGTGTTTTTAATTTTCATTCAGTTTAGAATATTTTCTGATTTTCCCTGTTACTTGCTTCCTTTATTTTGGTTGTGAGATTTTAAAAATTGATAGACTATTTTGGGAATAATTTTAGCTTTACAGAAAGCTACTCAGAGCATATAGAGAGTTGTCCTTTTCCTCCTCTCTCTGCTACTCCACTTCCTTAATTAACATTCTGCATTAGGTAGTACAGCTCTTACAATTGATAATGACAGTGATACATTTTTATGAACTAAAGCACATACTTTAAATTCAGGTGCATTTTTGCTATTGTATAATTCTGTGGGTTTTGGCAAATATATAATGTTCTTTAGCCACCATTACAGTATGAAATACTACTCTAAAAGTCTTCTGTGCTACACCTATTCATCCCTCCCTTCAAACTTCAAAATTCTGGCAACCACTTACCCTTTTACTGTTTCCACAGTATTTCCTTTTTTGAACATGGAAATCATATATCATGTAGATATTTCAAATTGGTTGCTTCATTCGGCAATATGAGTTTAAAATTCCTCCATGTCTTTTAATGACTTAATGCACTTTTTAAAAATTTGCTGAATGGTATTCCATCATGTGGATGTACCACATTCTGTTTACCTATTGGCTTTTAGGAAGACAGCTTGGTTGCTTTCCTTTTTGGGGGTGAGCATAAATAAATCTTCTATAGTTATTCATGTCAAGTGCTTTTTTGTGCAAAAAATAGTTTCATATCAGTTGGGCAAATATCTAGGATTGTGATAGCTGTATTGTACAATAAGACCGTGCTTGGCTTTGAAAAAACTGCCAGTTGTCTTGCAATGTGTGTGTACCATTCCACTTTTAAACAAACAGTGGGTGGGAGTTCTTCCAGCTCTGTACCCTCGTCAGTCTTTGCTCTTATCAGCTTCTTATTGCAGCCATTTTTATTGGTATATAGTAGTATCTCCTTAGTATCTCATTGTTGCTTTAATATGCATTCCCCTAATAATGTAGTCCTATGTTTCGTTTCTCATGTGCTTGCTTGCCTTTAGTTATCTTCTTGGATAAGATTTCTGTTCAGATTTTCCCATTTTAAAATTACATTGCTTGTTATCTTACCATTGAGTTTTAAGGTTCTTTTGATGCAGTTCCTTTATATATGTTTTGCAAATCTGTATTTTGTAAATATCTTCTACCACTATGTGTCTTACTATGCTATTTTTATCACTGTAGCTTTGTACTGTAATTTCAACCTGGGGGTTGTGATGCCCTCTGCATTGCCTTTATTACTAAGAATTGTTTTTGCAATTTTAGGTGTCTTGTGGTTCCAAATCAATTTTAGGATTGTTTCTCTAGTTCTATGAAGTATGCTATTTGGATTTTGATCAGGATTGCATTAAACTTCATGACAGTTTTGGAAATATGGCCATTTTCACTGTATTGATTCTTCCTACCCAAGAACAAAGGATATCTTTGCTTTTTCTGATATCCTCTTTGATCTGCTTTTTCAGAGAACTGTAGTTTTTAATGTAGAGGTCTTTTACTTATTTTTTTAGTTTTATTCCTAAGTATTTCATTTTTCTTGATGCTATTTTGAAAAATGTTGGTTCCCTAATTTCTCTCTCAATGAGTTTGTTATTTGTGTACCAGAATACTATTGACTTCTGAGTGTTGGCTTCATATCCTGAATTTGCTTATTAAATCTAAAGGAATTTTGGTGGTGTTCTTGGGGTCTTCTTTGTAGAGTATCGTGTCAACAGCAAATGATGATTTCACTTTTTCCTTTCCTAGCCCCATTCCTTTTATTTATTTTTCTAGTCTAATTACTCTGTCTAATGTTTCCAGAACTTCACTGAACAGGAGTGGTGATAATGGGCATCCTTGCCTATTCCTGATTTTAAAGTGAAAGTGTTGAGTTTTTGACCATTTAATATGATGTTGGCTGTTGGTTTGTCATAGATGGCTTTTGTCAGGTTGTGATAAAGAACTTCCATCCCAATTTTCTGTAAAGTTTTTATAATACTACTTGGTCATGGTGTATAATCTTCTTGATGATTTGCTACATTCTATTTGCCAGGATATTAGTAAAGATTTTTATATCTATGTTCATAAAGGTGATTGGGCTGTAGGACTCTTTTTTTTTTTTTTTGGTGGGGTCTTTCTCTGGTTTTGCTATAAGAGTAAAACTTGCTTCCATGAATGAGTTTGGGAGTATTGCTTCCCTTTAAATTTTATTAAAGATTTGGAGGAGTAGTGGCATTAGATCTCTAAATTTCTTCTGAAATTCTGCAGTGAATCTGTCAGGGCGTGGGCTTCTCTTTATTGGTCATTTTAAGATTACTTCTTCAATTTCATTAGCTGATATTGGGTTACTTAGAATTTTATATCTTCTGGATGCAGGTTTGGTAATTAATTTACATCTGGGAATCTGTCCATTTCTTCTATGTTTTCCATGTTCATAAAGTACCACTTCTCCAAATAGATACTGATGATCTTTTAAATTCTGCATGATCCATTGTGATTTCACCTTTTTCATTCCTAATTGCATGGAATTATGTCTTTTCCTTTCTTTTTCTGATAAAGTTGGGTAAGGTTTGTCAATTTTTTAAAACTGTTTCCAAGAAGCAACTGTTTCTTTCATTGATTCTTTGTATTGTTTTCTTAGTCTCAATTGCATGAATTTCTGCTCTGATCTTTATAATTGACTCCCTCATACCTGTTTAGGGTTTAACTTACTCTTATTTCTCTAGAAGCATGAGGTTCAACATTAGGTTGTTCATTTGAGCTCACCCTGTTTTTCTAAAGTGGTAATTAGCTGCTTTAAGTTTCCTTTGTAGGACTATTTTCATTGTGTCCCATAAGTTCTACTATGTCATTTGTATTATTGTTTAATTGTAGAAACTGTGTAATTTCTTCTTTAATTTCATCTATGACCCACTATTTGTTCAGCAGGGTGTTGTTTGATTTTCATGTGTTTATGTAGGTTTTGTGGTTTCTTTTTCCATTGATTTCCAATTTTATTGCTCTAAGATCTGATAATATGCATGTAATAATTCAAATTCCTTTGCATTTACTGAAGCATGTTCTATGACTTAATATGTGGTATATTTTGGAGAAAGTCCCTTATACAGCTGAGAAGAATGTATACTTTATTGTTGTAGGTTGGCACACTGTAGATATCTGCTAAGTCCTTTTGTTCAGAGGTGTAGCTCAGCTCTGACATTTCTTTTTTGATTTTTGTGTAATTCATCTGTCTATTTCTTTTTTTTGTTTGTTTTTTCTCTGGTACCAGGAACCGAACTCATGACCTTGTACTTGCCAGGCAGGCGAATTGCCACTGAGCTAAATTCCCAGCCCCCATCTGTCTATTTCTGACAGTGGGGTATTGAGGTTTCCCAGTACAATTGTACTAGTGCTTAACCAATTTTCATGTCTTTTAATATTTGTTTTACATAGTTGGATGTGCTGGTATTTGGTGCATTTATACTTATGATTGTTATCTCTTCTTAGATTGTTCCCTTAATAAGTAGGGGGTGACCTTCCCTGTCTGTTCTGATTAGTCTTGGCTTGAAATCCAATTTGCCTGTAAATAGAATAGCTACCCCTGCTTTTTACTGTGTTCCTGTCACATGGAATATTTTTTTCCATCCTTTGACTTTCAGGTGATGAATTTCTTTTTAAGTTAAATGAGTTTCTTATATGCAACATATTGTTGGATCTTTTTTCTCTTTCTTTTTTTTTTTGAGACAAGGACTCACTATGCAGTTTAGGCTGACATTGAGCTCAGTATGTAGCCAAGGCTGGCCTTGAACTCATGGCAATTCTCCTGCCTCAGCCTCCTAAGTGCTGAGATTAGAGGCTTGCATCACCACACATGGCTTGGACATTTTTTCTTGATCCACTCTGCCAATCTGTTTCTTTTGATTGCTGTATTGAGACCATTTATATTGCTGGTTACAACTGATATGTATTGACTCATTTTTGTCATATAATTTTCCTGTGTTAGTTCCCTTTCTTTCTCCTCTGTTTAATTTCTTGCCTTGTCTGGTGGATTCATTCTATTGGAGTTCATAGAATTGTAACCTTTATTATCTCTTTCTAGAATATCCTTTAGAAAATTTTGGAGTGCTGGTTTGGTGGGCATGAATTTCTTTAGATGTTCTTTATCGAAGTATCTTATTTCTCCATAAGTTTTGAAAGTTAATTTTATGGGATACATTAATTTGATTTGGAGATTGTTTTCTTTTAGGGCTTGAAATGCTTCCCTCCAAGTCCTCTTTGACATAAGGGTTTGTGTTGAGAAGTCTGCTGTAATTCTGATGTGCTTTCCTTTATAGATGATTTGTTTCTTTTCTCTAATAGCTTTTAATATTCTGTTCTTCTGTTGAATATTTAGAATCTTCACTATTATATGCCTTTGGGTAGATTTTTTTGAACATGGCTAATTGGAGTTATATATGCCTCACTTATTTATATATAAAATTCTTTTTCCATGCTTGGGAAGTTTCTGTCATTACTTTTGTGAATGATTTTTTTTATGTCCTTTGCGCTATCTGCTGATTGTTTTTCATTAATTCAGATCCAATTAGCAGCTGTTGGATTTATTTTTTATAGTCCCTTGCTACTTTTAGGCAAAACTGAAAACTGAAAACTGAAAACTCATTTGATCTTCTACATCCAGTCATCCAGTGTTCTGTTCTCACACTGGTTGATTCTGCTGAATATATGTTCAATAGCATTTTTAATCTCCCAGATATCTGTCTGAAATATTTCATGGAACACAGTTATATCCTATGTAGGGCATTTATGGTTTCCATAACTTTCCTAAACTCTTCCATTTTTAAAATCTGTATTTACTCTAGATTCACCAACCATATCTTTTATAATGGTTATTATCTCTTTAGTTATCTGTGAAATTATTTCTGATTTGTGTTTTTCTAGAATCTCATTCATTTGGTTTGTTACCTCTGATGCTACCATTTCAGGAAGTTCAGATGTGTGGCTTTTGATTTCTTCCACCTCAGTCCCTCCTGGATGTGCACTGGGTGAGCTTGAGGTCTGGGCTTACATCTTGTTTCCATGTCTTCTCATTTTCTATTAATTTTTTTCTTGAATTGGTGCTTTTAAATTGGTTATTTTAGGTAGCTTTAGTACTAGAATTTGAGACTTCTTTAGGAAATGAATACTTTTCAGAGATACCTTCTAGGTATAAGTGGCTTTTGGCTTTTGAGTCTACTCCAAGATCCTGTCCTATTAACTTATTAGGGATGAAAAGATGCTACCTATTTGGGTTAGTACCTGGTCTTTGATAGTGTACTATGGTATTGTTTATGACCCCTACAATCTCAGCATACAAGGAAGAACAATTGATCACAATAACTATGTCACACAATCAGCAATGACAATAGCATTAATAACAAACTAGAAAATGACAAGCTGAGGTAGCTGTTAATTTGCTGCCTTTAACCATAGATACAAGATTTATGGTTATATAACAAAATGAAAAACAAGTAGAAAATTAGTATTAAATATTCTCTTAATAAAGCTACTTTACCCTCAGTGAAGAAAATCTTAAAAGGATAAGAGGAAAAATAGAGAAATAAAAACAGAGAGATTCTGTACAAGGCTGAAGGACAAAGGATGATTACTCAAGCTTTGGGAAACTTGAAGAAGACAGGAGGGGAAGAAAGAAGGAACAAACAAAAACAAGAACTAAAAAAAAAAGAAAAAAGAACCTAAAAACCGTATCATCAAAAAACAAAAACAATCAAGAGAAAAGAATAAAAAAGCAAAAAGAAAAGAAAAAGAGATTTCTCTGTGATTTCAAGCTTGTGGTTATCTTCTCGGGTCCACAGTTTTGTGGTGTCCAATTCAGAGCATGTCTCTACTGTCTATCTTGAACACAGTATGTAGCCCAAACTGGCCTCAAACCTGTGGCAATACTTCTGCCTGAGGTTCTGGCATACTGGGATTACAGGTATATGCCACCAGTCTTGGATTCTGTGTTCTTATAAGTCCTCTTGAATATATTAATAATTTTTGTCTATTAATTTTATCATCTATCATTTTAAGACCTATTTTTATTGACTGAAATCAGTGTTATCACTGACAATTCTCTGCTTGTTTTTATATTGTGTAATTTTTTTATTGCTTTCTAAGCCTTGTAAAAAGAGTAGCTGCTCCTTATACACGGGGGAATATCCTAAGGTTCCCAGTGGATGGCTGGAACCACAGGTTGTGCCCAATGCTATGTCTGCTGTGTTTCTTCCTTCATGATTGTACATACCTATGGTAAAGTTTAATTAATTTAGACACAGTAACAGATTAATAATAATGTACAATAACATAAAAAATTACAGTATGCTATAATAAAATTTATGGGATTGTAGTCTGTCAGCATCAATTTTGTGTGTGGAAATGGGCGTGTTTTTTTGAGGCAAGCTTACAGAATCCTAAGACTTTAAAATGTACAATTGTTCTTTGGTAGACTTTGTGGAATCCTCTCCTAGACATTCTCAGCTTAATCATTATATAAAAACTGAGGACAACTCTTATGTATATTTATAGAACTCTTTTTCTTAAAAATTATAAATCTCCAACTCCAGATGCTGGCACTCTGTTAAATTTAAATCTCTGCCTGCTTGACTTAGAGAAATTGCTGTTCTCTCCTTGCATTTCTCCTTCCTTAATTGAAGTCAGAAAATTGCCTTAGGTAGGGAGTTGAAGCAATATTTCCACTTTTTATTTTAAACTGTAGCTTGTGTTTGTTGGAACATAATGTAGTTTAAACCATGGACCTAAGTAATGCAATCGAAGACTCTAAGATTGCAAAAATTTCTAGAATCTCTGGACCAATCTATGCTTTAGGTGTAAATGAGAGATCTGAGAATGCATTTTATTTAAAAGGTTTCTCATTACCTTTATTGTTTTAATGGATGTTTCAAAGTATTTTCTTTATGTGTATTGTAGACCCATACTTTGTGGAATGTACCCAAAAGTATATGTGCTGGAGTCTTAGTTGACATCTGATGAACTTTTGGAAAGAGATTAAGTCAAACTTCATCATTAATGGGTTCATAACATTGAAGGCATTATTAGATGATGGAAACTTAGGATGTGGGGCCTAATTGGAAGAAGCAGATTGCTGGGAACATGGCTTTGAACACAACTTGTCCCGCCTCTTTCTCTTGGGCTCTCTCATGTCTTTTATGCTTCCTGTCTGCTGTGAAATGAGCAGCGTCCTTCCACCACACCCTTCACCACGGTGTTTCTGCCTGGAGATGTCCTAAAAACCATGGAGCCATCTGGGCATAGACCAAGCTCTGAAACTGTGAGTCAAGAGAAATCTTTCATCTTAAATTGTTTTGCTTTAGGTATTTTGTTACAGAAAGATGTGAGTTCAATGGATATTTATTCTCCCGGTTATATCTCAAGAAAACTTGCAAGAGTTTAAGTCAATGGATAGTCCTTAACTAACTCAAAAAGCTGCATTTCAGAATGTAAACTATCCTGTGTTGTCACTCCAGGTATCTCTTCATATATTTTGAGCAAAGACCATATTATATATTTTTAGTGACTTAAAATTTGAGTTGATATTTCTCACATTCCACCATGCAGCTTAAGGAGGAACATTCTCAGAAATGCATCATTCAGCAATTCTTTTCCTTGTGTGAATGTTAGGGAATATACTTATATAAACTAAGATGGCTGTGATGTCCTTAAGCAATATAATCTTAGGAGACCTCTGTGGTACATGTGGTTCACTGATGACCACAATTCTATTATGTGATGCATGGCTGCAATGCTATACGATCCAATAAGTTAGGGTTTATAAGAATCTCCTGGTTTTGCAGTGGTTGAGAAACCTTAAATGTAAAGAAAGAAACCATATGTTGATTCTCTTAAGGTATTTTCTATAGCATATTCAGATATGACAAAAAATGAGCCAAAATATCCAGAAAGAAATGCATCAGTGCATTTATAACCTAGGAATAGAAGTAATCTTCTTCCTTTGCAAAGAACAGACATGAATAATTACTTCAAATTTGAGGGCTAGACAAAATCTTCACAGATTTATGAGATCCACAGGAAAGACTATTTTTATAATCATTACTGTGTATTTGTACCTTCTTTATTAAAATTTTTGATAGAGAAACCCTAGAATTTATCTGAACTGTGTTCGGCCCTTTCTCTAAAGCAGTTCTTTCCTTAGTCAAACCTGAACAAGGATTATGACATTTCAGACTCTATATCTGAAGATAGACTGGGAATCAGGAGCCTGTCACCGTAGTCCTGCACTGTGAAAATTTTAAAAACTTGTCTTACAATATACTTTCTCTTTACACTATACTCAGTATGTCTTTATGACTTTTAAGTGTAGATATAGGATAATGAATTGAAGAAGGGATATTTGACTGGAATTTTATGGCTTGCAAATTTTTTTCCTTTATTACTTTAATCTTCATATTACTATCCTGAGACAGATATTATGTAGACATTTGATATCTACAGTTTTCTCTGCTAAAATTTTTTCTTGTTTGCATTCTGGTACCAGTAATGGTCTTTTGTCTGCCCTTTGGGGGGGATCTCTGTCCTATGCACATGGCTCCAGGAGGGCTGGTACCCTCTCCTCTGGTTCCTTGCTCCTCGCCTCCTGGTGCTCAGCCATAGCTAACACTCACACCTTCCTTCTGACAGTGGCTGGCGGTGAAATTGCATGTGATTCTTGTGGGCCCTATAGGACCCATCTGTGGCACTTTCCTGCTGAAATTCATGTTGAGAAAATGTCATCTGGCCTACAAGGGGCTGTTACGAGATGGATAATAGCTTGAAGCTGCTTGGAATATCCCAGTTATCTAGAGTAGGAGAGAATGACACTAACATGCTGAAATGAGTATAGACAAAAGAAAGACATGAATTTCCCAGTGGGTTGGACTCCTGAGTCTAGCAATATTTGAACTATTTCATATGCTGATAAATTATTTTTCCCTTAATTTAAATTGGATTTTTATCTCATAATCTAAAGACATTTTTACTTCACAGATAGTTTTTCCTTATTTTAGACATGAAAAACTGAAGTTCCTTGAAATAAAGTAATCTATGTGGTATGATAAAAAAAATATAGCGTATATTCAAATTTTTAAAAAAATTTATTACAGTAAAAGACATGTTGCCATTAATCCCCCTCAGAGCATTTCCCCTCAATTCAAAGGCACAGAGCCCATTGTTTGGGCCACTTTCTGAAGCAGTTCTGGAAGTCCTGTTTTGTGAGACTCTTTAGTCGTGCTGTTGTGGTTGCTTTGATGTCTTGAATTGATTTAAAACGTTTACCTTTCATGGTCATTTGACTTTGGAGAAAAGCCGTAGATCACAGCTTGCTAGATCCAGGGAAGACCGACACATTATACTGCTTTTGCAACTTGCCTTTCCGTTGAGTGGCACCTGGCAGCAGCTTTCACTGAATGCTGTAGTCACACCTCATAAAGATACTCATGAAAAGCAACTTTCATAACTGCTTCAGGATGAGACCAACTGCTGGAGCAAGTTGTTTGAAGCTGGAAGAATATTTTGGGAGGGATTAGTGGCAGTGAGTCTTTTACTGTAATAATTTTAAAAAATTTAAACCTGTACCATATGCTTTGATCTCACCTCATGTGTGTAGTGTGAGAGACGTGAATAAAACATGTTCCCATTTCAGCTATCCATTCTGCCTCTCATCTCTGCTAACCTTGCTTTGCTGGTCAAAAGTAAATATTTGTGATTTTTAAATTTTTGTTTGCTTCTTTTGTTTTGTCTGACTTTTTAATCACGCTTCTTTTCCCGCAAAAGAGTTTACTGATGTGATTCCATAACATTTGCTGTTCACACAATAACAGATGCATATTTATGCATCTCTGGCTCTTCTGTGCCCTGTACCTGCCCTGCCTCCACAAGGCCAGACTCCCACGCTGCAGGTGGCTAGCTTATAACAGGTTATCTATAGAACCACATTCAACACACTCATGTAATTTTAATTCTGATTCTAAAAATGATTCAGCTTGATCCAAGCTGGCCATGTCATCTTATGCTGCTACAGAATCTTTCAAAAAGACAGTCTATGGTGGGCCTGTGAGGGAAAAATGAATTCTTCCCATTTGTAAAACCTGAATTGTCCAGCCTGTGCTGTTCTGTGAGACCAAATGTGCAGAAATGGGTTTAGAATTGAGGAAAAGAATATTTTCACACTTTGTGAACAATAAGAAAAGGAAAGGAACGAGTAATTTGATTCCTGAAAGGTTAAATACAGGACCATTTTCCAATTTGACTTTTTTGGAGAAAGAGCTGCTCTGTAAATGAATTTTGAAGAAACACTTTAAGCACAAGAAACTATTTATAAAAATCTATTTTGACAATTATAAGATTGAAATGTTTCTTAGCTCTAATGCACTCTGCTGCTTTGCTCTGTGAAGCAGAGTTCTAATGCAGTCTATTTCCTGGGAGACTTAGGGGCCTCAGTGCTTCTGGATGACCATACTGCAGGGTACTGTGTGTTTATTAAATTCTGTCCTGCTTCAAAAATACTACTTTTCCTATGTACTTTTAATTTTCTCTTACTAGATATTTCTGCTTATGACTGCATGGTTTTTGCTGTTGCTTTAAATTTTCTCTCACTTTACTCATGGTCTGCACAAAGCTGCCTCCAGCTCACTCTTTGCAGATCAGAAAGTAAAGAATTTGTAGCAGCTTCTTTTCTCTAAGCGCAAAGATGTATCTTCCATTTACATCTCTTATGTCCAGGTGAGCTTTGACACAACGGATCACTGAATCTAAGGGAGAAAGAAGCAGAGCTAGGCTAAATACCTGCTTAACAGTAATACTGTCGTTTTGCTGACCAGTTGTAAATTTCTAGAGCTGTATCTTACCTCATTAAGACTTTCCAACAAGCTTAGAGGAAAGTTTGCAAGGTATTATGCTAATTGCTTCACATGTATTATCTCATTTAATGCTCAAACATTCCTAGATGGATGACAGGGACCAAAAGTGACTTAAATTTAAAACAAAGGCACTGATTTTGACCTTAGGGTACTGGATCCCGGGGCATATTTAACAACACAATGGAAGAACAAATTCTATTATATGAGGTTGTATTTCACAAGACCTAGTGCTCAGTGTCACAGAGCAAATGGCAGAATGAAGATTCAGTCTGTTTACTGAAGAGGCAATGTTCTTAACCACCATTACTTTGGCCTTAATTTCTTACTTACAATGTACCTAGCTCTTCTGCTTAGTGCAGCAAGCCTATTATAGGGCTTTGTCTGCCTAATTCTCTCTCTCTCTCTCTGTCTCTGTCTCTCTCTCTCTCTCTCTCTCTTCTTTTCTGTGGTACTTGAGATTGAATCCAGTGACTTTGCACTGAGCTGCATCCCCAGTCTACCAGAATGCTAGAAATTATAGGCAAGTGCCAGCATGTTTGCTTAAATCCTTTTTTTTATCTAGGCTGGTCTTCCTTTCCCCACATATTCCACTTATCTGTAGATAAATTTTGTATTCTCAATATTCCTACCTGATTTCCATATTTGGCTCTAGATATGTTCTTTTCATTTCCTGCTGAGAATAGTTGTTGTCCATAACATTGAAACCTACATTTATAGAATGAGTCTTTTTTTCTAGCACTATACCCACACATATGCATACACATACATATACATATACATATACATATACATATATACATATACAGATACACTCTGTGGCTTTCTCCTACTCCTGGCTCTTGTGTGTGCACATACAGATTTGAAGACCTTTGCCATAACTTAATGGTCCCCTGTGGTCCATCTCCCACAGCCTGAGGTTACTGAGTAGAAGCAGTTTATCTTACTGTCAGCCTGCCAGCCTCAACTTAAAACAGTTTCGAGTTCAAACTGTCATTCTGAAACTCCCGAGGTTTCATGAACTTGATGATGAATCTTACCCACCACCCAACATAACTACCTTTGTCTAAGGCTTGCTGTACTGTATAAATCAGGCATTTAAAATGCTTAGCACATATTATCAATGAAGCCATTCCCTCAAGAGAAATTGTGGTTCGGAGGTTAAAAGATAAAAAGAGAACGTTGCACCAGCTTTGACCATGCTCTCTGGACCCGGACTAATTCGGTAACAGTCTGAAAGTGTCTATTCTGTTACACAATAAAATAGAAGGAAAGACTTCCTGTCTTGTCTTATGTAATAATGACCCATACATCATTCTATGGAAGTTCCATTTCCTCTTCTTACCTCTGTCTGGGGCTGTTGTGTAGAATAGCAGACAAATTGTAGACCTAATTTTTACAGCTACCTCTGATAGACGTTGTTTTTGCAACATGCTTTAAAGAAAGATTTCTTCCCTCTAGTTGCTATTACAAATTAGATAGAAGTGCAGATTTAGTTTTCACTTGATGGGAAGAAGCCGTGGTTGCAGAGGTGATCCCGTGGGTCCCAGCCAATTTCAGTCTGTTAAAATTACAAACCGTCTGACCTACAAGTGAGTTCCAGAATTTAAAAGCAGAATTAAAGCAGAGGATGTTGCAGTATTTTTACAAATACCCTAGCTATGCTGGAAAAGTGACTCTGTGACGTAGAATTGGAGATTTCTAGTGTCTGCAGTGTGTGTTTGATATCTATTCATACCTATGCTTTACAGCAGAAGCAGTCCCCAAACTTTTTGACATAAGGGACGGGTTTCATGGAAGTAAATTTTCCATGAAACAGGGTTGGGTGGGCGTGTGGGTATGGTTTTGGAATGATTCAAGCACACTGTATTTATTTATTGTGCACTTTATTTCTATTATTATCTTATGGTATATAATGAAATATACAACTCACCACAATACAGAATCAGTGGGAGCTCTGAGCTTGTTCTTCTGCAGTTAAACAGTCCCATCTGGGGTAATAGGAAACTTTGACACCTGAAGTCCACTTGGGTGTTGCTTATGTCCAGTCTTCTCCATAGTCTCATTTTGGTTGCTGTCACTGCAGATAACACTGCTTCATGCAAATTCCACGCTGGAATTGGAAACATGCTTTTCAGCAGAAATGGAGGTGAACACTCCTTTTGTGGAAATCTCAAGATATTCTTCCTTGACTAACCTTGAATATACGGAATTTGGAGTTGTCCCAAACATACTTTTAAGGTCACTGTCATTTGCAGTCTCAAGCAGTTGATTCTTTTCTAGCATGGACAAAATCTGTTCACTTGGCATATTCACAAATGGTCACAGATCCATTCCTTCCCAGTTCAGTGGTCTTGGGTGTTTAGGAAATAATGCTCAAACCCCCTAGGATAAAGTACATTTTGTCTTTTTTATTTTTTTAATCTCTGCTAATGTTTGAAATATGTCAATAATCCCAACATTTTCTACTTACCCTCATTCCAGTTTGGCTTTGTATTCATCTCCTCCCTTGAACACAGTTTTTATTCTTCTCTGAAGTAACAGATTGAGTTCACTGAACAGACTGAATACGTCACATAATTAGGCAAGTTGAAATGTGTTGTAAATGATGATTATCTTTATGAAGAAATCTTTGTAATAACTTTTGTAACTCAGAAACTCTAGCCAGTGATCTACCTTTAGAAAGCCATCTCATTTCTGAGTCTAAGAAAGAAATGTGTGCCCTGCATCATTTCCTCACAGAGCTACACACACAGATATGAGTTAAGGGCATTTCCTTTAATATAGTCAGTAATTTTAATCACACTCTGCGAAGCATTGTTTAGCTTGCGTGGATTTTCTTTTCATATAGCTAACATGCCTCTATGAATGACACTGTGTGGATTTACATTCAGAAGTGGCTTCTTTGACTCTAGTAGTGAATCCAGAAAACTGTCCAGTTGTGGCAGCTATTCCAGCAATGCATATGTTGACACAAAAAACCAGTTCAGCTTTCGTGCTAGGTAATCATTCAAAGATTTTAATAGTTCTACAGCTGTTGCATTGGTTAGCAATAAAAGTGCACATAACATATCCTCATGCAAATCTTCATGAAAGATATATTGCACAAAAGCAAGCACTGCTGCCTTCATTGGTAGACTTGTCCACCTGCACTACATACCACAGTGGCTCACTAATCCTCTCTAAAAATCCTCAGTATCCTCTGCTATTTCATCAATTTGTTTAGTTGTGGTGTTAGCTGAAAAAGGAGCACATGTCAGTTTTTGAACTGTAGATTTTCCTAAAGGTGATTTGCCTGTGTGATGTACTTCCAATAATCCTGACTATATTTCTTTGTCTAAATAAAATATTTCTCACATCAAATTTGATTAGCTATTATTTTTGGTATAAAGTTAGCCCTTTGGAGAAAATCTCTATCCACTGTAAAATTGCTTTTAAGTCATTTATATTTTAATATAAATAAATTTGTCAAGTTGTACAATTTTATATCTGGGAGCAATAGTATTGGGCTAATTGCAGGTCCTAACTGTACCGTTCTGTCAGATACACTCTGTTCATGTTAACAATGAGGTTATGTTGGGTTCAACCCTGAAGCCAAAGCTCTTTGATGTGTGCTTCGTGTTCACTCTATGCTCCTACAAAATCTTTCATTTTCTTTCAATTGTTCTCCATAAGCTGGTGTGGCAGACTGGATATTGTTCTCTAAAGATATCTAAATCCTAATCTTCATATTATGTGAATAAGGCACCCTACATGCAAAAGGAACTTTGTAGATGTGATTAAGTTAAGGACTTTGAAATGAGTAGGTTAGACAAGTGGTTATAATCTAATCACAAGGGTGCTTACAAAAGAGACACAGAAAGATGAGACAGAGAAGACCTTATGATGACAGAAGCAGAGTGAAAAAAGATGATGATCCAAAGAAGGAGGACACACTTGAGAAGCTGAAAGAAACAAGGAAACAGATTCTCCCTAGATCCCCCAGAAGAGGGCCAACCCAACTGACACTTTAATTTTAACCACGTAACTCATCAGAGACTGCTGCCCCCCAGAACTATAACAAACTAATGTTTTCCATCACTATGGCTATGGTAGCTTGTTGTAGAAATACTGTGAAAAGAAACAAAAAGGTTGGAGGAAAACACAGGAACTGGAGACAAATTAGCAGGAATCAGAGAGGGGTCACCTAAACACAAGCAAACAAAGTACTTAATAAACTGCAGTTCAGGTGGCAAGTCTGGGTGGAGCTGGTGGCCACTCTGAGCATATGATGGAACAGAAGTTCTAGTCAAAGAGTTTGCACTCCAACTCTTTAAATGGGGTCTGGGGCTCTATCTGCTGCATCTTCCCCTGAGGAAAATAAGAAAGAAAGAAAATAAGAATTCATGTTGAGTTGTTTGCTATCTTCAACAGTGACAGGATAGTGAGGGAGATGCCAAAGATGAGGATCCAGCAAGATACACAAATCATAGTGGATAAAACCTACTATGGTCTCCAGATTCACTGAAACCCAGAAGACCCTAAATGACTTACCCAGTGTCACTCTCTTTTCTTATCTCACTCATTTCTGAATGTGTTTAATTACAACATATTTATTCATCACAAATACAAATTTATGCCCTGGAGATTTTCTGTTGATAACTATACTGCAGTGTATTCTAGGATAATTACTCATAGTAGGTTCGACATTGATTGCCCCTCTCAAACGGCAGCACTTTTTGTTCTGTTCATCTTTTCATGCCCCACACAGTCTGTTTGTTACCTTGCACATACTCATCTTTGAGGATGTTTTGATTGTTAAGTTGTTGAGGTCTACATCACTGTACGTACCTAAAATACAGATGATCCCTGACATCTCTAGTTAAGGTTTTGACTTTATAATGGAGGAAAAGTGAAACACATTCAGCAGAAACTGTACTTTGCATTTTGCGTTTTGATTTTGTTCCCCATCTAGTGATACAGAGAATGATATTCTCAACTGATGCTAGGTGGTGGTAGTGAGCCATAGGTCGGTCAGTCACACAATGATGAGGGGATACCACTGATATGCTGTACAGTAGTGCACTGCATATCTTTAGAGTTCTCTAGGGGAACAGGACCAAAATCATGCAATACTATGATTTTTTTAGACTGGCTTACAGGATCAGAGGATGGATGGTCCAACAGTAGCCACCTGCACACTGGAGAGCTAGAGTATCCAGTAGCTGTTTAGTCTAAGAAGTTGGAAGCTTCTGAGCAAGAGGGACCTGGGATCCAGCTCCAGTTCAAGACTGAAGGTCTGGAAGCTTCCTGGAGATTCACTGGCATGAGTCCACATCAAAGGGCAGAAAAAGCTGGACTCTGGGGTGCACAGGAGGAGACAGCAGCAAAAGAGGCACTCATTCAAGCAGAAGCCAGCTTCTAAGTGCTGGCTCACTTCCTACTTTTGTTTGTCTGGGGTGCAAGCCTATGGGACCTTGCTGCCTACAGTCAGGGCAGATCCTTTCCCTTCAGTCCATTGTCCTACAAGCAGTTATCCCTGGAAACTGCCCCCCACCACACCCACATAGCCAAGGACACCCAGAAATATGCTTTACTAATCTCTTAGCCAAGCCAATTAGCAATCAAGATTAACTGACACAGTGAGATACGGTGTTCAGTAAGTTAGATGAACTAAATGCAGTTTTGAATTATAATACTTTCAACAGTGAGGAGCTTATTGTGATGTAATCCCATAATAATTCAAAGAGCGTCTGTATAAATAATTACTGTGGAAGATATCTGATTCTGACTTGAGATATCTTCGTATGTAAATGCAAAATCATACTAGATTCCTCAAGATTGTCCTGTTCACTGGTTTCATCTGATCCTGCCATTCTTCTTAGCAATCAATATAGTTTGCCTGAAAGTCAAACAAAATTGAATTGATAAAATAATTCAATGACAAGTCAACCTTCAGAGTTTTATGCATATTAAGATATATCATGCTTCCATTTATAACAATGTACTCGTCATCAAATTGTCATGTAATTTTATTTTTAAAAATTAAATATATTTCACATTATTTTTGCTATCAAAATACCAGGGTAGTTTGTTGCTAATAGAATATCATATCTTTTGTGTCTGTTGTTAGGTATATTAGAATTTTCAGGAATTAAACTTAGTCCTGAGTGAAGTTCACGAGTACCTAATGCTGGACTGTGGTAAGTCCTCGGCCTTCAGATGTATTTGTTTGGCAATTATACTTAGTTCCTTTGTCTAGACTGGCTAAAAGCAGAATATAATCTTCATCTATATTATTATTTCTTACAGTTATTTTGAAATATTTTAGTCTATCTAATAGAAAGCTAGTTGCTTTTTTTGTGCTGAGACAAGATACCTGACACCCAAAGTTAAAGGAAGAAAGGTTTATTGCAGCTCTCAGTTTATGGAGGTTTCAGTCCGTCGTTGGTTTGCTCCAAGGCAGGTTGGTGTGGCTGAGGGACGTCGCAGAGAAGAAACAATTCGTGGAGGGCAGAAGGAATTAAAGCAGCAAAGTAGGAAAGCGGCAGCCTGCCTATCCCTTTCACCCCTTCCAGGCTACTTGCCCTTTGCGGGGTACCACCCACACCCAGGGTGGGCCTTCCCATTGTCCACACCCAGAGCTATGCTACAGAAACTCCCAAGGAGGTTATCAGTCTCCCACCTGGCAATATGGCACACAGAAGAAAAGAAAGACAAAGAGAGAAAAATCTCCAGTGAAGTGCTCTGGGATGACCTAATGCTCTTGGTGGAACAAAGGGCCAAGTGTCAGGGTGCTCATGGCTTTTACTGGTACCCATCAAGGAGGTGAGGGGATTGTGGCATAGTGCATGGAAGAGAAACTTCGCAGGCATCGGCTGTAAGGAGAAATAGAGCACTCTTGCACTAGGTACAAAGGCTTCCCAATTAGCGATGCAGCAGGGAACTTGATGTATGCAAGACTGGCACCTTTACTACCAGGAAGGTATAATTCTTTTTGAGTCTCATAGTCTCAGCTGAGATGTCATCCATCTCATGTCCTAGCCCTGAAATTTCACAGGTTCTTGCTTGAGTCCCCATTCCAACCATCAGCAGGTGGGGGAGGCTATTCTCACCCACATGCTGCAATGAGACATGGCGTCTTGGCTGGACTTGGTCACATTATTTTGGCCAATGAAGGGAATATCTGCTTCTATATAGTCAGCTCTGCATATCTCAGGAAATAGGGTTGAAGTAAAGACCAGGTAAAGATGGAAGCAAGGGGCTTCCTTTCTCTGGGGAGTGTGGCTTGGCAGTCTCCCATGCTGTGCCAAACCAATGAGTGCATTAATTCAGTAACCATACATCTTTACTCCCAGCATCACACACTTAATCCCGGAATCACACACCCTAGATCCAGCCACCTCTGAAAAGCCCCACGTGGGGCTTTGGGGCACATCTAGACACAAGCTATAACAATAGTTATCCCATATTTCCAACTTGTTATTTTGGTTATCGTATAGTTATTCAATTTCTGGTTTTATTTTCAACTGGCCATTTTTCTGAATTAAAGTACATTATTCTAATTTTATATATTTTACTATAAAAATTTTCAAATGTTTTGAAAAGTGAAAGTATTTTGCAGTGAACATCCAAACACCCAACGTTATTTGATTTTTGTCGCCAATCATTTACTTGCTAATCGTTTTCAGTTGATTTTTGAAAATGTTTTAATTAATTCTTAGATTTTTCTTGACCAATAAACACTAGGTAAGTAATCATTCTCCTATTCATCAATAGTACAGCACTGGATCCTTGGCTAAGTTAAGAAATTCTTTTTAAATAATGGCTATTTTTGACTTATCTCCATGAATAAGAATATGCTCATAATTTATTCTTCAGAATATTAGAAATGATTTGCCATTGGTATTTTTTGTGGCAGTGTTGTTATAGTATAGGAAGGTGTCTTCATGAGGATATTTGTTGAAATTTTTCAAAAACGTGAGCATTTATTGACAACCACAGCTTTTCTCTTATTATTTTTCTGATCAATTAGTTGGTTAATTGATTCATTCATTTATGAAACATTTATTAAAATATTGTTTTTAATAGGTACTAAACAGAGAGTGATAAAACACCCTAACAGTCCTGATTTTGGACTTTGTGGGGATGATAATCTATTGGCATTAACATAATAAATTATGGTTATATATATTATGCCATTAAAACATCCTTTTGTAATTAAATAAAACTTACTTGGTCTTAACATTTTATTCTTTCATTTTGTGGATGTCTTAGTGTATTTGGACTGCTTGTGAAAACACTACAGACTAGGTAGTTTGTAAAAATCAAAGTTTTTTCCTCACAAGTTTGGAGGTTGGAAAGTCCACGATCAAGGAAGATTTGTTGTTTGGTGAGGACTCACTTTTTGGCAAGAGATAGCACCTTGCTGTATCTCAGTTGATGCGAGGGCCGGTGGTTCCTCTTGTGCCTACAAAAGGCAGTAATCTGTTCCCGAGGGCCTCCCCCTCAACTCTTAATCTTTCAAAGGCCCTGCTTCCCAATATCACCTTGGTGTGTATAAAACCACATATTCAGATCGTAGCAACTGATGAGTTGGGTTTCTAATATTTTATAGATTCTTCACAAGTTTAATGAAATGTATCATTAGATTTTATTTTGATTTGTTTCTGAGCTTACCAAGTACACATACCCAGATATTACTTGCTTTACAATTCACGAGCTTTTTCTGTGACCTGAAATCTTGTGTCATTTAGCATAAGAGTTATCTGTTTCTTAAAGATTTGAAATTTGTTCATTTGTAAGGTAATTTTTTTAAAATTTGAAATGCTTAATGATTTAATTCGCGGCTTTACTTTTTAAAATTTTTGTTTATCATAGGAGCAAGCACATATTTAGTAAGAAGCATTTATATAGAAACAAAAGAAACATAAATGTTAATGTTTGGAGCAGTCTGTAAACTAGTTTCTGAGTCTGGAGGAAGCCGGCTGAGAACATGCCTAGCGATTGGTTCAAAGCGTCATTTAGAGCAGAGACAGGCAGTGGCGACTTGACAGAACTGCCTGGCCCACAGTTCGCATCAGGTCCCACAGAATTGTTCTGAGTGGTCCACGCAGCAAGAGGCACAGCGTTATTCATTATGGGTTGCTATGCCGATTTCGCCAAAGTCTATCAAGTCGTGTAGCTTCACGTTGCAGCATTTCAAGAAAAACACAGTTTTTGTTTTTAATCACAAAAACAATAATTTCATTTTTAAAGTCCCTTCACCATGTTACATAGATTCTTATTTAAATTTTAAAAGTCTCATCTGTACTTGCTGTTCTGTCTTTTCCATTATTAATTTGTAATATTTGTAAAGTCACAGATCTATCTGCTTCTACCCTAGGTAAGTGCTGTATCTTTCATGGGAACTGGTGATATGTTTTAAATAACCTCTTAAAAGTGTATATAATATGATTCCACTTGTACAAACCCAAAGACTATATGTTATTTTCTTCTGAGATGAATTACAGCTATGTATTACATAACATTTTGGTCAATACCAGACCACATATTACAACAGTGGTACTATACAATTAAATTGCCTATTAGGTTTTAGCCTTCTTAGCAAACTGTATGATGTTTGCATGATCAAATTGCCTAACGATGCCTTTCTCCAAATGTATTCCCACTGGTAAGCATTGTTAAGCATCCGTAACTGCATTTCATTGTGTCACAGAGAGAAGTGTGGGGAGAAGCCAAGAAAGGGCCTTCTTCTTCAATATTATCCATACTGCTTTAACTTCTTTACTACGGACAATCATTCCTGTTTTACAAATAAAAATGTAAATAGGAATTCACTGTATAATAATTATTAATGATTGTAAGCCACACTTTTTCATATATTTTGTATTTTAGTAATTACAGCAAATTTTATTTTTAGTTACATCATTTAAAGAGAATTATATAAATTTCTTTTTAAGTTATAAAGAAAATAACAACTCTATCTGCTTGTGCTGGCAGAAACACCCAGCTTCAGGAATATATCCTCTTAATCCATTTCATGGTAATATTAATGTTATAGATCAAGGGGGTAAAGTTGATTAGAGTTGTTGCCAAGGGATTCTTCTCCTGAGTATGGAGGTTTGCTGTTCAAAGAAGTCATTCTATCTCTCTCTGTCTCCTAGCAATGCAGGATTGAGTTTTAGGGACTTGTAGCTTAGCACCCTGAAGATCAAATATAAGCTTATTTTCAGAAAATTTCTACTTTATTCACTTGCCAACACTTGACAATGCTTGTCTCTTCTTACAAGGCTAGGGACCACATATCTGTGCTCACTCCCACGAAACTTTTGATCCTATGGATCATTTCTGAACTAGTTTGCTATTCATGCCTGTGCTCCTCATTTCGAAGTTCAGATACTCAGCAGGAGTGACATACGAATGTAATGGCAGTATACCTCAGTCGTAAGTGCAGATGAAGAAGCTGTTCTAGTAGTGCTAAGATTTTGTCATATATTGATTCACCTGGAGAGCTTGTTAAACAGACCCATGCTCTTTCTCCCCCAAGCCACCAACTTTTTGATTTACTTATTTAGGTGGAGCCTTGCTGATGTTCAGGTGATAGTGATGCTAGTGGTCTGGAAATCACACTGCAGTAAGTAGTGTGCAAGGCTTTCCTGAGGCCACCTTGGGGCTTGGTTGAATCTGACTAATGGGCTATAGTTTGATCCTCTTTTATCAAAGGTTTTGATAATCCAGTAATTCTGAACACTGTTACAATAGAAATCACTTCACAAATTGTCGAGGTTTCAGACCCTTAGGGTCATCTTCAGAAGTTACGGTTCAATTCAGTGGACCTGGAGGAGCTGAAGGATTTGTATTTTAAACACAGAGTAGATGTTTTTAATATATAGATCCAAGAACCATGGTTTGATTTAAAACTGCATTATTGTCGTTTCTTTTGCACATCATGCTCTAAATTATTTTTATCCCCTAATGTTAGTATTAGGTAGTCAAAGGTGATGTTGATATATATATATATATATATATATATATATATATATATATAACTTATTTTTAAAAAGTAGGTTGAAGAGAGTTATACCTAGAGGATTCATCCTCATTTAGTAAAGCCTAGGTGATTATTTTCCATATTTCTATAGAGAATAGATGTAAAACATTATTGTGAAACTGATAGCCTTATCAGAAGTAAAACCATAGTGCCCTAGGAGGCATCAAATCTCTTTGGTTGACCTTGAAAGACCAAACTTCTGTAGAGAAAATGCAGCTTGGAAGGTATGAGCAGGTCATGGAAACAAACCCCTAGAAGAAAAAATAAATACCACTTTGTTTAGATTTACTCCTAGATGTATATTCAATACAAAAAGTAGAAACCTAAATATTTCATATAATCACAAAGCCATGATTGAGAACATTCCTTTGTTTGGTTAAGTACGTGCTTGAAAAGTTTAGGTTGAAAATAAATTGATTCATTTTTCTTAGTTCCCGCAATATAATGATCCCACAAAACCATGGTGTTTTGGGCCCTTTCTTTACATCAGTGAAGTTAAGAGTCAAAATTAAGCAAAAATAATAAAAGAAATCAAATAAGGCATGTTTTTGTAAAAAGTTAATAAAACTTTCTAAGTCAAATAAAATTCATTGCATGTGTTATTGCCAATATAAACAAGAGTAACATTTTTTTTTTTTTTTTTTTTAGGAGTAGCATTCTGATTGGACCATTTGGCATATTTGTGTAGTAACTTGCAATAAAACCTAAGGCAGGGTGATTATAGTGAAAATTACTTTCATGAGGCCCTGTGGGGTCTTAGTTGAATTGACTAATCAGCTGTCACTTGACCTTCCTTTCTCAAAGATTTTGACAATCCATTAATTCTGAACATTTAGTGACTATAGGAATCACTTTAAAAATTGTTGGGGTTTAGGATCCTAACCTCTTTATATAGTCTTCTCTCAGCTATATATATTGACACCCTGTTCATTGGTAGTTTTTCTTATCATCATTACCTTCATAATAATAATTCAATTCTTTTTTCCAAAGTAGTTTTTAATTATTCATTCTTCTGGTGAATGTTGATTCTATCAAATCTCAAGCATTTTGTAGCACATCAGTTATGTGTTTGGCCTCTATGATGATTTGCACTGTTTCTCTGGTAGCAATTTTAACTGAAGTATATTATAGTAATGCACAACCAATGTGTTTTTAACATATGAATGCACCAGTGTAACCAACACTTAGATCAAGAGAGTATCACCAGCGCTCCTTGGGCTCTTGGATGTTCTTTCTAGACCTCAATTCCCACGAAGGGAGACCCTCTTCCATCGACTTCTATCTTCTAACTTGTCAATTTTTTGAATGTGGAATAAATGGAACCATAGAAAATAGACTGTCTTGTACTTTGCTTCTTTAACTCCCCTTTCATGTATGAGCTTTGTTCCTTTATTTTCATGTTGCAGTAGTTTGTTCTCTTTTGTTACCATACAACATTCCATTATTTGAATTTTACTGTCTACTGATTCTACAATTTGTGAATATTTGTGTTTTTAAAAATTTTTCTTGTATTCTAAGAGTACTATAATAAAATTCTGGTACAAGCCTTTTTTTGTACCTTTATGTACCACTGTATTGTATTTTATCTAGGAATGGAATTGCTGCCTTATAAGATTTACACATAGCATTAGCAGATTCTGCTATAAAGTTTTGCAAAGTGGTAATATCAAGTTGCAAATTGGTTATATTAATTCCAGTTTGGTTGTATTTATTTAAAATCACAAGATCACTATAGGAGAATTATAGTTCTTCCAGATCCTTAATAGTCAGGTATCTTGCTTACTTTTCTCTCATTGCTGGGACAAAATACTTGCCGCCCAAAATTAAGGAAGAAAAGGTTTATTTCGCTTATAGTTTGTGGAGGTTTCACTCCATACTTGGCAGGTTACAAGGCAGAGTGGCACATGGCAGAGGGCTACAGCTCATGGCGGCAGAAGACAGCAAAAGCAACAAGTACAAAAGGGAGAAATGGCCACAAGCAGCCTCTTCCTCTCCCTTACATATGCAAACTATCCACCCCAGGGCGGGTGTAGCTCTCACATCCATAATCAGTCAAACTCTGAAAGCCTGCCCCATGACTGCATGAGGCTTTGGGGGGTCACCCAGACACAAACCATAACATCAGGTTGAATCTTTGTTTACTTAATTTAAGCTATTTTACTGGGTGAATGTCATATTTTGTTGTTGTTTAATTTTGATTTCCCTGATGGCTAATGATACTGAGCATCTTTTTATTTCTTTATTGGTTATTTGACTATCTTTTGTTGAGAAATGCCTGTTTCTTTCATTTATTCATTCATTCGTGCAATATTAGAGATTGAACCGTTAGGTTGTCTGACCTTTTCTTATTGATTTGCAAATCTTTATATAGTCTTTGAGTCTTCTATCAAAGTCTTCTATATATTGGAGCCCTCTTCATTTGGTAGTTTTTCTTGTTATTATTACCTGCATAATAGTAATCTATGAACAGAAGTGTTATAGTTTAATGAAGCCCAGTTTATAAACTTTTTGATTTTTACTTGATGCTATTTGTGTCTTATTTAAGAAGTCTTTGGCAGTTGTGAACATACTCTCCTATGCAATCTTTCACACTTAATTCAATCCATCTGGAACAAATTTTTGTGCATGATGAGTCGAGGTCCTCCTCCCCTGTGATCATCCAATTATTCTAACACCATTTACTGGGAAAGCTATCATCTCCTACTACGCTGTAGTGGCATGTTTGTTGTAAGGTATAGATGACTACACATTTGTGAGCATTTTTCAAAAAATTTCTATTTTGTATCAACAGTGCATTTGTCTCTTTTTCTGCAGATTTCATAGTGTTTTTATTATATCTTTTCCACAAATGATATCTGATAGTATACATTTTCTAAATTTGTTCTCCTATAGTGAAACCTTTATTAATATTCATTCTTTTTGATATGCATGTTAGAAATAGCCTCTCAATTTCTACTAAAATGAAACTGTGAGAATTTTGATTGGAATTATACTGAATGTATCCATCAGTGTGGGCCACTTGATAACGTTAGAGCATTGAGTCTTCCAGTCCTTCAATGTAACATAATATTAACTTCCTTTTGTACAAATCTTATTTTCTGTAATTTTTCTTGGTGTCCTTGGTTCCACTTTTTTCATTAGATTAGTATAAGATGTTTGGTGATATGTGCAGCTATTAGAAATGGTATTGTTTTGAAGTTTTATTTTTCAACTTTGATATACGTTACAGAACATCCAGTGGCCTTACTAAAGATGAGTATATATCTCATCATTTTGTGTAATATAACAAGTTTTCTTCACTTCTAATAATTTTATCCTTTCTTTCTTTTTCTAGATAAGCTCTAGAAGACAACGTTGAATAGACTGATTTTAATAGACCTTCTTATTTCATAGTAATGACTAGAGGGCACAAAGGGAAAGAAATTTCACCACTGTTCACTGTAGGTTTTTAGAGATGTCTACATGGTTAGATTTTTCTATCTGTAGTTTTCTGAGAATTTGTTTCCTCATAAAATAGAAGAATTGTTAATTTCATCTAAACAGTCAAATTTATCTGCATAAAATTGTTCAGTGTTTCTTATCTTTTTTAATTAAGGCAAAAGTTATGTGCAGTGAACTTCACAGGCCTTAAGTTTATAAGTTGTGAATGTGGCCCACATATTCAATAATGCTATCAAGATTTAGAATGTTTTCATTACCAAAAATTTCCTTATATGTCCTTCTAACCAATCTGTAGCACTGTAGACTTCTTTCACAAGTTACTTCTCTTAAACTTCAATGAAAATGGAACAATACATTTATATTTATTTAGAGGGGATTCTGAATTTTCTGTCTAAACATAATGTCTCAGATTCTTGCATGTTGTTAAATGTACTAATACTTCATGCTTCTTAATTGTTGAATGATGTCATTGAATAACTAAGCCAAAATTTGCTTCCCAATTTTGCTGTAGATTGAGAAGTGGACTATGTGGAGTTTGGGCATTCTATGGTTAGGGCTACAATAAGCAGTCAGTCTGTAGCCATATGATTTCCTTTATTCTAGCTAAATAGGAGTGGAACTGTTGGACCACCAGTTGATTTTATTGTTGATATTAGACATTCTCAGTACAGTCTAGATAAATTCTTCATCGCATGCATATGCTGTAAATATATTTCCCAATTTCTGTTTTGCCTATTTTGAAAATAAATTTAGATTTAGAAAATCTACAAAGTTACTGCAGAGTTTTCATATATGCCACACTGTTTTCCATATTATTAATATCTTACATTGGTAGAAAGTATTTGCCATAATTCATGAACCAGTACTGACATCGTATTGTTAATTAAAGTGCATATTTTACACATTTTTCCTTAGTTTTAACTCAATGTCCTTTTTTCATCCCAGATTCCACCCAGAATATCACATCAAGTTCAGTAGTCATATCTCTTCAGGTTTCTCTTATCTATGATTGTTTCTTTTCTCTATTTTTTTTTTTGTCTTTTTGAGACAGGGTCTTGCTATGCAGTTCAGGCTGGCCTGGAGCTCATTTTGTAGCCCAGGCTGGTCTCAAACTTGCAATGATCCTCCTGCCTCAGCCTCCTGAGTGCTGGGATTACAGGTGTGTGCCACCACCCCTGGACTTCTTTTCTCTAGTTCAATTTTTATTTTTCTATTAGTACATGTTTGAATTCTGTAGTGACTACAGTTCTTATGTGGAGTTTTTACATGTACCTAATGCATCTTGATTATTTTTTCACCCTTTTCCCTCTTTCCTTTCTGCCCTCTCTCCTTCTCTCCTCTATCTTTTATCCTATTATCTATTATCTATGCAGTAGTACTCCATTGTGTTTTAAAAACCCTCACATTTTCTTTATCCATTCATCTGTTGACAGACATAGAGATTGCTTCCAAAATTTGGGTATTATGAATTGTACTGGTGTAGGCATGAGTATGTATGTATCTGCTGTTAGCAGATGTGTATGCATGTACTGCTGTAAGCATGAGTATGCATGTATCACTATAATATGGTGCCTTTAACTCTTCCAGGAAGATACCTGATAGGGGAATGGCTGGGTCAAGTGGAATTTTTATTTTTAGTCTTTTGAGGAATCTTCATATTGAATTTCATAGTGGTTGTACTAGTTTACAATCTTACCAACAGTGCAGAAAAGTTTCTTTTCCCGTACAGCTTCTCCAGAAGTTGTTATTATTTGATTTCTTGATTATAGGTATTCTTTCTGGGGTGAGATGGAATCTCAGTGTTGTTTTAATTTGTATTTCTCTAATGGCCAGAGGTGGTGAGCATTTTTTTTCACGTATCTATTGGCCATTTGTCCTGCTGTGGAGTGTCTATTCATTTCAGTTGCCCATGTTTGATTGAGTCTTTTATTTTGGAAGGTCTAATTTTTTGAGATCTTTATATACATTGAAACGTCTCAAAGTAAGTAGTTTTTGTTGTAGAGTTCCTTTACTTCCATTAATTTCAAAGTATCCAATTTTTCTTTGTGCTGTTATGAATGCTATTATTTTCCTAACTTCTTTCTAGATGAGTATAAAGAACACCATTGATTTTTTTTTGCATTGACTTTGTATCCCGACACATTATTGAATTTGGTTATTAATTCTAGGAGTATCTAGAATTAATAACCAAATTTTGGGTCATCTATGTAGAGGATCATGTCCCCTGGAAATAAAGGATAATTTGAATCTTGTGATATTTTTCAAGAACAACCAAAAATATTTTATGTAAGATACCTTATTTTCAAATGCTAATGATTATTTAAAACAAACACCATGAATCTGACACAAGAGTACACATACAAAATATTTGGTGACTATATGAATTCCATAGGCCACTATTATGTCATCTCTTAATTTTTTTAAAATAATGACACAGAATCCCAGAGGGATAGGCTAAGCAATTTGCTCAAAGTTATAGACATAATTAAAAATGAAGAGTATTTCTGATTTCTAGATTTTACAGTTTTATCCTGAGTTTTTAGTCAGGTGATTGTGCTAATTATCTTTTGTGTAGCAAGAAAGAGTTTAATGTTTAAAAATCACATAGAATGTAATTTTAATAAGTAATGTAGTAGTTATTTATTGCTTCACAACATATTGCCACAAGTGTAGCAACTTAAAGTAATACGTATTTGTTATTTTATAGTTCCTGTGGATAGGGAGTCTTAACCTAGGTTAGCTCAGGGTCTTGCACAGAGCTTAGTTAAGGTGTCAGGCAGGTTTGGCGTCTAATCCGATCCTTAAGTAGGGGAATATATTCTTCCAAGTTGGTGCAGCTTTGGGCAAGATTCAGGTTTTGTGGGTTATTTACTGATAGTCTGAGGTCCTTGCTGGCTGTAAGTTGAAGGCTGCTCTTAGTTCTTTGGCATGTAGGCTTTCTCCACAGAGCAGCACACGTCATCAGAGCAACAACTGAGAGAGTCAGTGGTTAAAGTCTTATGTTAGCATTAGAGGTTACTGTCTTATGCAGCAATGAAGGAAGTAACATCTCATTAACTTCTCTGTTTTCTCTTCGTTAGAAGTCAGTCATCTTCCTTTCAACACTCCAGGGAGGTGTCTGCACAAGGCTATGGAGATGGTGATAAATGGTGCTGAAAGTTTGTCTTCCACAACTGGTTTCAGAGATAGACACCTTCTCCAGAGATACACACATTTTATGTCATCTTAGGCATAACAACATAATTGAATATGACCAAATAAGTTTAATGGTGTGGGACAAATCTGGAGGACTCAGAATTTGTAATAAGTCTTGTGCTTCTTAAGGAGTAGTCTCCAAGGAAGAACAGTTCAGGTAGTGTACATCTAAGTGATAACAGTCCAAATACAATCCAAGAATAACTTCAAAACTTTGCCTCTTTAATGCTTCAACAATGATATAACATAAGGACAGAGAATCTTGGCAACCAAAGCAGATATTCATAATCTAGGAAATTTCCAACAGGTATCATATCCTGTGTCAAGGTATGGGAATTTATGGCCATACTCTAAGTCCTGGGCAAGACTTAAAAGAGCATGAGTAACGTTATGGCTTGAATGTGTCCCCTCTAAAACTGAGGTATTGCCAATGTGACAGTATTAACAAGTGAGACCTTTCAGAGGTGGTTAGTTCATGAGGGCTCTTCCTCTTGAACTGGATCAAGACACTTTCACAAATGGCTTCACCCAGCACTGTGTGGTCTCACCCTATTGCCATGTGAGGACACAGAGTTCCTTCCCCCTGAAGAGGCACCCCTCTATTTCACTGAAATTGCTGATGCTCTAATCTTGGGCTCTTCAACCTCCACAAGTGTGCAAAATAGATTTTTGCTCTTTTTATATCACCTGGACTCAGGAGTTTTGTTGTAGCAACACAAAACAAGGTAAGACACGTATGGCGCCAGTGCTGGATAGATTAAAAAAGAAAAAATGGGTCTATTAAATAACTTTAATGTGTGAATTATTACAACTAAAGAAGAAGTTCCAGAAGAGGATTTAGGAGTGTGAAACATAGGCCTTAGGACTAATGTACAAGGTCTAGACTAGCTCAGGTGAAGCTTAGCACACTTAAGGTTCTGAACTCCTTAAATTTCTCTTGCTGTAGGTGGGATTGACTTTAGGGACTAGAATGGAATTAAATTACAGCTATGTGAACAGTGAGCCCTAGAAACAAAACAGTTTGCAGGATCTATTGTCAGGGGACTCCTCCGAGACCTCTGGGATGGGCAGGTGGCAACAGAAGCAGCCTTACTTTCAGCTTTCTTTTTCATCTCTTTGACACAAAATCTTCAGTTCTACAGTGTTCTAGTGCTTAAGGACATTTCTATTTCAAACTTCTTTCTCATGGTATCATAGTCTTCAGAATTTTGTATCACAGTCTTTAGAATTTTAACTTCCCTGAGACAGGTAGAAGAGTCACATAGGAAAGTCGTATCCTCTATGTCTTTCTGAAGTCATGTCTACTTAGCGTTCAATAAGAGGTCATCTGTCTTTTCATTTATTGAAAAACTATTTGTTGAATGGCTACTGTTGGCTACTGTTGCTATAAAGTGCACTAGTGGTCAAATAAAGTTATAAGTTCAAAAATGCAAATTATTCTTGTCCTTAAGATCTTTTAGTCTACAAAGGTATTAAACTTATTGGTGAGTTACACACTCATGTAAAATTAAAACTCCAGTTAGGGGATAGAAGGGCACAAATGTTCAGGGTCATCATAAAAGAATGAACTTAGCCATAGGGATCCTTTTATGTCAGATTAAATATTTTAAAGTTTTTCTTAAAGCTTTATCGGGATTGGGGGGTGTATTTAGACATAGTTGAGAATAGATGAAAAGGGCAAGACTGGGTTCAGAAGATCCATGAGAGAGGCCTTACAGTATGGACATTGTGGCTTGAACTAGCGTAGTGCAACTGGAAATAGGGCAAGTAGACTTTAGAGCTGTTTTAGGAATCATCAGGTCTTAATGATTTTCCTCATGAGATGATGGATACACAACTGAATGTATGATCATTTCAGCCCCTGAATCAGAGGCTTGTATATTTAGGAGGAAGAGAATTTAAGAGTTGAGGTTTCAGTCAGTAGATTTTGAAAAGTACTTAAAATATTCGAAAGGGAATATCAGGTGGGCAGTTGCTATAATGGGTCTATAAGTCAGAATAATGGCTGGAGTTGTAGATAGTTCTGATCAGAGTTAGCATGGATTATGGTACCCAGAAAAGGGCATAGAATGAGAAATGAAGGGAGGGCCATGCCACTTTTACCTTTAAAACTTCTGTGTTATATGGACTTTGACAAAAACATTGATTCCACTTGATTTTCTTCCCCAATTATTAATGATGAATTTGGGCCTGAAATCATTTTCTGGGGATAGTCTAGTAAATATATAAGCTAAATAAAACAATCTCAAAGGACTGTAAATTTAGAGAGCATTTTTTATATCACAAAGCTAATTAAAAGCTAAAAATGCAAATAAGTATGTGGGTGGGGAATAGGAAATATCTATATTAAATTGTGTTTTATTTTCCAGACTAAATTAAAATAATTTCTCAAAAGATGAATAACACCCATTATGCACATGGGAGCAAGTGCCTGTTACTTCAGGATGTCTTGCATCTGTTTGTGGTAATGGGATCTTTCTCCAACCTTTTAGTTCTGAGCAAATAATTCCTCCTCTTAGGTGATATTTTTTAAACCTGGAAACTTGAAAAGCTGAAATTAATTTAACAAAATAGTTCGAATTGCTTCATATTTTGACTTCAAATACTGACATAGGAATGCACTTATTAAGGATGGACAGTGAACCATGGTTTAGAGAGCAGACAGGAACCTTCTGAAACCATTAAAGATTGTCTCTTCAGAGGATTTTTTAAAACCTCAAAAAAATCATTTTCTTTGCTTTAAACATCTCTAAATGGAACCATTTAATCACCCTTTTCGGGAAGATTTTCAGCATCTAATCTGATGTTCTTTCTCATGTCTAGTTAAATTTTCTCTCACTACATTTTAAGGACATTTCTTTTATGCCAATGACAAGCAACTGTCTACAAGAATAATTCTTAAATGAGCGAGGAGATTAATGAAGCTAAGTCTTAGCCACAGCATCCCACTTAAAATCACCACATAAAGGGTCAGTGTACAATGATATGCCTAACATAGAGGGAAAAAGCAAGAAAGTATAGGGAAGGAAAAACCTTTATCTATGAGGTTTAGTGGTGGGGGCCCTGCAAAACAGATGAGGAAAAGACAAGTTAACATGGGAAAAAGGAATGAGAATGCTACTTTGTGTTGGATTTCTCATGAAACAGAAGTATTTCTTGAAAAAAAAAAAGGCCCCAATAAGATTCACAAGATTTATTATATACCATCGTGAAGAAAGTGATAAATTTTGGAGATGTGGTAAGACAAAACAAAGGCTTTTAAGTTTCCAGAGGTGGTAAATTATGGGAAGGTGAATGTATGCAGGAGACTAATGGAAGATAAGGGTTATTTTAGTGAGGTTCGTTTATGCAGGTCCAGCTTCAGGCAGATTTCCTGTCTTCTTCGTGACCATAAAACTACCCCTGCAGAAGGGGCCTGTAGCAGCAGTTTCTGCCTTTTGTCAGATAAGGAAAATTCTGGAAGGGCTTTTTCCTATATCTACTTAAATTCTCTCTCACTACATTTTAAGGACATTTCTTTTATGCTAAATGACAGACAGCTGTCTAGAAGAATATAATAATATAATAATAATTCTTCATATGGGTGAGGAGATTAATGAAGCTAAGTCTCAGCCACAGCATCCCAGTTAAAATCACCATATAAAGGATCCTATATGTTTTGGATTTCATATTCCTTCATCTCAAAACAATCCTCATTCAGCAATGGCCTATTTTGGTCCCCTGCAGTGTCACACAACTGGATAGTGACAGCTGACAGGGGAAACAACTCTAGCCTGTATCCACCATCTCTTCTCTTGTAAGTACCACTTCTAAACCTTTAATATATATTTCTATTCTTCTTGTTTTGCTATTAATTCTTTAAATTAAAGTTTATGTAGAAATATAGTTCCATGTGTACCAGGTAAAGACAAGGTGGACACTTCTTTGTCCTGGACTACATTGGTGGATTTCTTTTGTTCATTTAACAAGTGCTATCTAGTCTCTAATCCGTGTCAGACATTGTGTCAGTGTTCTAAAGGAATATAGCTAAGAAAATAGAACAACAACCAAACCATGAGCCCTGTCATGGACCATGAAAAAAATGGAATGAATTTATAGGTTATTATAGATATTGGAAAATGGTTTGTTCCTTGCTAATCTACTTGTCTCCAGTTAACACATCACCATTGGTGGTTCATAATCAGTCACAATCAACATTCTACTCCCTAAACCCTCATGGTGCTAGTAATCTAGCTCAGAAAGAGAAATAAAAATGACATACTATATGCAATGTAAGGCAATCAAATTTCACAAGGCTACACAGTATTAACAGATTGGTTAAGTTCTAAGAATTCTGAAGAGGCATTTGTTAAGTTATGTCATAAGTACATTTTCCCCCTCACAATGTTATTTGGTGGAATATACATAATGTAGAAGTAATTGGATGTTTGCTTGCATTTCTATGAACTAATAGAATCTCTGTAGAAGCAGTGTCACATTGTAATTGTCTTTTCTGGGAATCTGTTTGTTCTGAATCAATTTAGTAAGATGTCTGGCTTTCATTAAATTCATTAAAGTTAGTAATTATTCCCTATGGTTAAATTTATTAAAAATATACTTCTGAGCCACCAAATGTGGGCAATAAATGATCTAGGAAACTCCAAACTCTTCTAACATACAAATAAAATTTTTCCCTACTAACTTGCTTCTAAACATTATATTAAATACTAACTATTTGTTACCTACAAAATACGCTTACTGTTCCTCATACCATAGTTAGCATAACGCAAGCTATAAAGACAACACATCGACCTTTACTGCTCTGGGTTAGCTGTTGAAACCTTGTGTGAAGATTTAAAAGACCAATGAATATATAAGGCTGATGGTATACCCTTGTGAAAAATCCCCAATAATAACTGGACAGCTTTAGTTCTCTTTCATAGAAGATAACCCTATTGCCAGTGTTAATGTTGAAAGTCAGATTCTCTTTCTATCGGTTGTTGAAACCTAGACCTTCAAAGTTTTGTCACCATATTTGAATCATGGTAAGCTCTCTGCACTTGAGAAATGACCATTCTGTGTGGATTGGCAAAAGTTAGCACACTGAGGAAAAGAGGTGTGATTAAAGGGAAGAAGGAGATTGTAGCACCCTACCTTTGGAGTATTATGTGTTGTAAAGCTTGCTTTTTCTCTTGTCCCCATGCATAAAAAATGAACCACCAGCTTTGTAATAATATAGGCTCTCACACTGTCGTGAATAACTGCTTTGTCCCTTGGTAGATAAATATATGCTAGTTGGAATCTCCTTCTTGGCACATTGGAATCAGGATGTCAGGACAAAGTGTTTCCATAAGAATAAAACTGTAATAACAAAACTAAAGAGCAGGAGGACACCATATTTTGCCATGTGAATAAAGGAGTTGAGTATGCAGATCACAAAGAATTAGAGGAATGAAATAGAGGGTGTGAAGTGAACAGAGTGAGCAGAACAGATAAGAAATTAGGAGGAGTGTGACGATTACAGTTTCATTATTTCATGCAAAGAGCCAAAATTATTAGAAATGTGTTTTGAGGCTCATTTCTAAACTAAAAACAATGTTAAATGCAATTCAAATCTACAGGTGACATTTCCTCCAAGTATACATAGAATTATACTTGGCTTCATCCATTTTTGATTCTGTAGCAAGTTGCAGACACTTTGGTTTTGAACAACTGTCAAATAACATATTATTCAGAGTATTTTCCTTGGATTTCAGAGATGAGAATACATCCTCATCTATTGTTTTTCTGGACAGTTACCAATTTTCATCCATTGTACAATTACCATCTGCCTCTGTAAGGGTGAAAAGACATGCAACTCTTGTTGGACATAGATCTTTTGATGCTTTCTCTTCTTATAAGATGACCGGAAGCTCTGACCTTCACAATTATAGTCCGCCACAGAAACAAAGGCAAGAAAAAGCAAAATCACACAGAGCTAAGAGAAGAGCTCAATTTCTGTCTTAATTTTTTTTTTTCCCCCCGGTACCAAACTCACAACCTCATGCTTGCTAGGCGGGCACTGTGCTGCTGAGCTAAATCCACAGCCCCTCTGTCTTAATTTTATAGGTGAGATCAGGACATGGACTAAGTATATTGTCAAATTTTGCTGGTAAGTAGCCAGATGTCTCTACTCCTTGGGTTCAGGGTTCTCTAATCTGGTCACTTTTATACTTGCACTGAGTGTGACTAAGCGAGACTCTCATGCCTGAAGAAGGTAGCTTGTGTAGTACCCATTCTCCTCCCTAACCTCTTTGACTACTCTGGTAAGCCTCTGTGTGCCTCAGCTTCCTTCCCCTAGTAAACATAGTAGATGCCACAGCTCAGTCTCTGACAGGGATCCTATCTCTGGAGCCACCTGTGAGTAGCCAGCACCAGTGCATCAGGCACTATTTCTTCATCAATGGCAAAATGCACTTGTGTTGTGACAGCCTGCTTATGAAATGACAGGAGGACGGGGAAGTACTTGTGCCTGTGGGATTTCTGTATGCACACGACCCAGGCTTTTAGAGAAGGGACAGACAGATGAGTGGACCTGGAAGAAATATTCTTCACCTGTTCTAAAAGTAATGGGAACATTAAAGCTAGCGGAAATTTGGGGCATGAAGAACCTCATGAATCAATATAAAACTAGGAATAATAACAAAATTAATATCCCTTGAACCTTCATAGCATGCAAGGCACTGCATCACAAGTTTGATGTGTGTTCTCTCATCTAAGATCCACAGGTATATACTATACTATTATTTTCTCTTGAGTGCTGAGGAAAGAGGTAGATGAGTTGGCTTGTGCAAGGTCACAGAGCTCATGAACTTCAGAGCCTGGAGCGCATGGGACAGATACATTTGCAAAGAGGAATGGCTGGTCTTGCATGACTAAGAGTGCTTGGAGTATAGAGCTGCTCTATACTGACAGTTTTAAGTGGTACAACTGAAAGTCACAACACTGAACTGTACTTAGAGGTTTTTCTTGTGGCATGTCCTGGCTTCATGAGAAGGTGAATCTGACTCTTGTGATTTCCAGTAACTGCAGTGCTGAATTGCCTGTTTGGAATTTATTCCTCACCATTTTCCTTTAAAAATCACAGCAATTTCAGGACACTAACAGGTACACATATATTTACACACACACACACACACACACACACATACACACACCCCTTATTGGTTCCATTTCTCTGGAGTATAACTAATATGAATAACTTTTCCTCATGTATAAATGTTTCTCTCCATCATGATAAGTAAGTGGTGTGTGTGTGTGTGTGTGTGTGTGTGTGTGTGTGTGTGTGTGTGTTTATATTGGCCCATTCCAATTACAGAATCTGAGAGTCTCATAGTCAGCCATTTGCATGGTGCAGCTTTAGGAAAGCCAGTAGTATTCAGTAAGAGTCTGATAACCTGAGAATCAGAGGAATAGATGGTATAAATTCCAGTCCAAGAATGACAAAAAAGATTAGGTAAATTTTTATAGGTCAACCAGTAGGTCAGAAAAAGGGGAGGCAAATTCCTCCTACCTGTATCTTTTGTTGTACTCAGGCCCTCAGTGCTTGAGTGATATGCAGCCTTGCTGGAGGGAAGAGCCTATGAAACCCACTGTACCGAACCCAGCATCAGTTCACATCCTAACCTCATCAGGAAGCATCTCATTGACACGCTCCAAAATAATGTTTAACCTGGACATCCTGTGCCCCAGTGAAGTTGACATATAATATTAACCATCACACATACGTACCCACTGAGTGTCCTCGATCTGTCACAGCCAAGCAAACAGTGTTCTCTGAGCGGCAGATAACAGTGTTCTTCCCACTTCACCACACCAAGGAATGCTGGAGGAGGTGGGATGGTGCAGGGGTTGAGGATCCAGGCCATGGATTCTGACAGACCCGGCTCTGATCCTAATGCTCTGGTTTTTTCACATGAAAGATGAGAATAATAGTGCTGATCATGGGATGATTGTGACAAATGAAAAGCAAAACCCACAAAGCAGATGATGACTTAGATATGGCACATTGCTATTTGCTCAGTACATACTACCTAAAGCCATTTTGGCAGGAGAATCAGTGTATTCCTCCCTGAGTTTGGTTAGTTTTGTTTTCCAGATTTAGAGAAAGAAACCCAGCGAGTTGGTCCAGGAGCCTGTTAGGAGCTCAGTTGTGACTTGCAGATTACTGACTGTTCTCAGTCAGTAATTACTATCCTGTGCTCCATCATTTAAGAGGACTATACAGGGCTAGTGTATTCAAACAACCAAATAATATATAAAAATGATATATAATAATAGGATGCATTTGTGGAAATTTTTGAATTCTCTTATTTTGAAATCATTCTGGCTACATTTTGATAAAAAGTCTTTGTGGTACAATTCTTTTTCAACTTGAAAAACATGAATTTATGCATACTAATTTTGTAATTTGTCCTCACCATATACAGCCAATGTTGTTTTTAGCTATTAGTGTTTCACCTTCCATCTAACGCAGGTCAGCTGCTGATCCTTGGCCCCTTCTATTTTATGTGAATTTCTTCCCTTTATGTCATGAGCATTTTAACTCCTCCTGTTGGAACACTCTTCTTCCTCCCCTTTGCTCACATCCTAGCTTTTCTGCAAGGCTCCATTTCAGACTTGTGTGTTCTAAGAAGTCCTCATTGTAGGCCCAGCCTCTCTTCTTGCTCTGGCCTTTGAAAATAGTACATTTTTGAAATCCACATAACACCCAGAAACTTTTATCAATAAGCAAACTCACAGTAGCCCAAATTTCCTCAGTGGCTACACTAATACAGCCTGAGGCAGTTTTATCAGGTCTCGGTGTTGGGTACAGGCTTTGCGGATCATTGAGATGGTAGAGATCATCAGCTTTCTGCCATTAGAAAATGGAAAGTCACCAAGAGCAAAAGGAGACCCAATTGTTATTTATGCAATAAAACCCAGAAAATTCTTGATATTTTTTAATTCCTCAAAGACTGTGAAAATGTACCTGTTTTCTGAGGTTTTATTAAATTATACTTAAATTCATTTTTCATGTGGAAAATGAGCTTCAAGCTTCAATATGATGAATCATTTCCTCTCGTCTGACAGTGGCAGAGGAAGTTAATTTAGTGCTGCTGCAGTAGTCTTGGATGTCTCCTCTTTCATTCTGGGGCTGTCGTGATTAATAGGATTATGCTGGAGTGATTACAGCTGCTTACATTTTTGTTTCATCATTGGGGTCAAGGCTGAGGCTCTTCATCTAGGTTACTCCTATTTGGAAACCTAGTTTGTCTTGTTCAAAATGTAATAAGCTTCTGCTGTATGATTGCCCTATGGAGCTTCAGACTGAACTAAGTGAACTCTCAGAGCCATGTTATGGGAACTTGGATCATTTGTTAAAAATATTGACCGAGCATGGGTGGTGAGCCATATCTTGTACTTTGTTAAGAAAGTCAAGGCCATCACAGTTTGTCCAGATGGGGAGGTCAGTTTATACTCTGAGAACCTGATTAGTGACAGAGGATGAGTAGTAGGGCAGGGGAAGGCTGTGGAAGTATAATGGCAAATGACTGCTACATGTCTCTGCTTCGATGTCGTCAATAATAAATAAAATAAATGATAATTATTCTTCATATTTATCAGGTGGTGGGTCAACCTGACATGTTTGGAATGTCAGGAAATAATGACTTTGCTATGTAAACCAGGTGATTTGTTTTGTACATATGTGTGTGCTGTGTGATTCTGCATATAGCATGCTTCTGAGTATGAGCTGCCGTGTCTGGGAAGCATGTGACCCTTAGACATGAGCAGGTGGGGCTTCTGACTAAGCAGGCCCCCTCCTAGTGGTGCATTCACCTCCCAACTCTTTAGTGCTAATCACTGGTGAGCACAGGGCCCACACCACCCAGTCACCTTCTGAAAGCCCCTCTGCTGAGCGCATGAGGGTTTCGTGGGACGTTCTAGATCTAAACCACAATACTGCAAGTCAGTCTACTCATTCTATATTTCATTTTAAAGATCAAATTGCTTGTTAGTCAAGGCCCTGCAAAATTACTTGACAAAGTCCACTCACACCTACTGATAATGCCGTTGGGAGGATATTTACTGGTGATTCTTAGAAAATGAGAGGCTCTCCGTGCTGCCTGGTAAAGGCTCTGTTCTGAACTTAGACTCAACGCTGGAATTTACTCTGTCCCATAAAAAAGGAGGGGAATAGGAAACACTCGTGTCTTAGCAGAGAGAGGCAAAGAAGAAGGGAGGGCACAAGAGAGGAGAGAGAAGGAGACACATAGAGGAGAAGCCTTGTGATCTGCAGGCATAGAAAGAGCTGCCCCAGTGGAAGCTGACACCAGATATTAGCTAAGAACACTGGAGGAGAGCAGATTTTTAAATGTAGAAAATGAAGACTCTATATTTAAAAATATGTGAGCTGTGTACTCAAGGACAGGGATTTAGCATGTTTTGCAAGTAGAAACTAAAACCTTTTGGAGGCATGGCCACCTATCCTAGAGTAAGTTTATTTGTGCAAGAGTACAGTGTGAGAGGCAGGGTATAAGTAAAGCAGAAAATGGACGAGGAAACACAGGACTAACACATATTAGAAGTGAATGGACATAACTCTTGAGGAAATGTTTCATTTTATTTCAATATCTGTTATATCTCTAATTCACTGAAATTTTTTGAGTAATTGTTGACAGATTTCTAAATCACATTTACTACTGAAGTTGTGTCATTTTTTCCTCTATACTTAGAGGTTTGCTTTTATTCAAATCAGGCAGGTGCATCTTTAGTATAACCTCATCTACTCTGAGTGCTAATACTCAGTGAGATACACTTTCTTAATGTTGTTCACCAGATAAAATGAAACGGTCCTACTTGTCTTCAGCCTTAAACCCCAGCGCAAGTTTTACTTAGATCTGCTGGACTCAGAGATTTGTACCACTCTGTTGTACTTCTCCTAGACTACAAGATCCCAGTTCCATTTTTAATACATGCCTGTAAAATTGTGTTCCCTCAGGGACTCCTTGCGCAGCCAGCCTGGTTTCTTGATATTCTTTTTTTGTTCTAATAGGAATTATTAGCTCTGGCAGCCTTGGCAGCTACACAGCTGCTTGTTCAACACATCTGACATTTACTGCCTACTTTCCTAATTTTTACATCAGAAATATTTTCTAATAATGAAAGATCTAAATCTCAATGATCAAACTTCAAAAGTGCCTTATGTTTGCTTTAGTTTATAGGACGTATAGCCTGGGCATACATTTAATCTAATTCTCCCCTTTTGTACTAGTTTGTGCAGAGAATGTATTTGTTTAAAAAAGAAAATATAAATTAAAATTACCAAAGGGATAATTTCAAGAAGTTTTTGGAGATTTAAGTATAAGAAAAAGAAAAAGATTTTCAAATGATTCTTCATAAAAGAAGCCCCCTGATCTATATCACAAGTAATTCCTGGTATTGGCTACTTTTTGTCAAGACTACAAAAAGAAAAATAATCACAGAACAAAGCATAAGGGTATTTGCAAAACTGGAATTCACCGTGGGAAGTGAGGGACACTGTATATCTTTGAGAGTCTAAATTATTACAAGTAGAAATTATAGCCTCAAAAACATCATCTGTCCCCTGGAATTTACTGTGGGTAGTAAAAAAGGAGCACTGTATGTACTTCTGGAGAATCAAAATTAGTATAGGTAGAAACTGTCACCTCCATTAACTCCCTTCTCCCACCAGTTATGATGATCTGGCCTCTAGCTTCCTTGAAGTGGCCTTTCTCCTGGTCTTTGGAAAATACTCTGGCCTCAGGATCTTACAACTGCCATTTCCTCTGCTCTGAATGTTTTTCATCCAGAATCCACAAACCCCCCGTCCTTACTGTCACCTCTTCCCAGCTCAGTGTATTCTCTCTTCCCTAGCTGTATTATATAAAACTGGCATCTACCTCCAACACACACGTTTTCTATTTGTTTTTCTTTTTCTTTTTTTTTTGACTCTTAATTGCTACCTCTTTCTTTAGTCCTTTTTATTTTAAAAATTAAAGAAAAACTAACAAAACAACAATGAAGACAAAATCAAAACAACAGAAAAATAACAAAAATGATACATGATCTCAAAACAAAATGATAGGAATTAACAATGGCCTCAGGCCAAAACAACAGAAAAATAACAAAAATGATACATGATCTCAAAACAAAATGATAGGAATTAACAATGGCCAACATAACACACTGTTGTCTTCAGCGAAGTTGCTCAGTCCACCAGACATAGAATGTAAGATTCATCAAACAATCAAAGACAGTAACAAGTAATAAAAACACAACATTGGAAATGATCAGAGCTTCACCATACAAGATGATAGGAATTCAACAACGGTTCTTATTCCATCCTGCTGTATTTTTCTTCTCAGAGGTAACATGTTTATCATTACAACTATTTATATTCTTAACTTTTTGCTCCTTCACCAGATGTAAGTTTGGGAGGATAAATTTTTTTCTGTTCTGATCACTGCTATATTCCCAGCAGTAAAACAGTATCTGAAACAGAACCTGATCCCAGTAAAATTTGTTCAATAAATGAGACCCAGTAGGGGCATTTGGTTTGCTGGAATTTTGTACTAACATGTAAGTATTGGACAAATATTGTCATAATAGCATGCATTAAGCTTAGGGAGATGTTACCAGAAATTTATGAGGATTTCCATCCCTTCATGGTAGGTAGGTATTAGACTCAAAGTTAAAACAAATAGACACACAAACCAACCAACCAGGTTTTACCTTCTTCTTGAAAAGTCTTGCTGAAGTGACCCATCACTTTTTTTTTGGAGGGTGAAACTACTCTCTTCCTGGGATATTGAGGTCTCAGCTCATGTCAAAATAAAATGTTGCATTTTATATCTTGTTACATTAATACTAACATAGCTTAAAATTTGTTCTAATTAGCATCATTGGTATTTAATTGCTGCCACTGCTTACAAAATATTGAAGATAAAATCATGGGCAGTGTTTCTCCTGAATATATTGTGAAACACATAAGAAAAGCATTTATTTTCTTTTAATTTTTAATTCATGTTAGTACGTTTGCAGTGCATAATAATTACATTGATTGTATGGAATTAGTACATGGATAAAACACATCTCTATTATTTTCCCTGCTTCCCTTGATCTTTTTTCATTTTACCAGCATCAGATTCATTTATCTTGTAAGTTCTTTATAAAGTTATTTATCATGTATAAAGGTTAACAACCAGAGTGATAGACCAAAAAGCATGTAAAACACATAAGACAATTATACTACATCAAGGTACACTTTTAGGTGTTTATTTTTATGATCTATTGTTCTACTGTGCAACTTCCCAGAAAAGAAAGGATTCACCTGGGTGATACTTCCTCTGCCTCTTAGGAAATAGGCAGTGTTTTAGTTACTTTTCTCTCATTGCCTGAATGAAATACCCAACACCTAGTGATAAAGAAGGAAAAGTTTATTTAGCTCACAATTTGTGGAGGTTTCAGTCCATAATCCGGACTGAAACCACCACAGGCAGGGTGGCATAGCAGAGGGGCAACTGTTCGTGGCAGGCAAAAGACAGCAAAAGCAACAAGAGAAAAATGGAGGAGCAAGCCTCTTTTTCTCCTTTATATTGTATGAGGCTCCCCCACCCCAGCGTGGCTGTAGCACTCACACCCTCCATCCCAGCACTAGATAATAAATGTATCACAAAATCTAGATTCAGCTGCCTCCAGAAAAGCCCCATCTAAAAGTGCATGAGGCTTTGGGGGGACATCTAGATATGAGCCATAACAACAGGAAGCCCCCAAACAGAGTGATGAAGTCAACCCAGACTCAGTACAAGTTAGTTTAAAGTCATTTGCATTTGTTGATCAAGTATCATGTGCTGGTCATGTCCTGACCATGTCCTGATCATGTACTGTCACTTTGTGCAGTAGTAACTAGGAAATCATCATAAGAATCTAATAATGTAGAAAATATTACCTTATTCTGCAAATAAGACTCAGATGAAAAAGTCATTTGTTCAAGTCACAGAGTCATTAAAATGTAGAACTGAAGTAGAATGCAAACTCCAGTGAGTGTATCTGGCGGTGGAACTGAACTCGGTCTCATTCTGTGTTTGAGAATGTCAACAGGATTTACATCTTCTCATGATACCACCCTCATCTATTAATGAGTTGGACTGCTAGTAACAAACCAAGTTTGTTTAAAGCAGATTTAAAGTATCTGTTTGATAAATAACTGAATAATCCTGATACGATGTTCGGCAGTTTATTAAGTAAAGTTAAGAACTTTCTTCCAGGACTCCTAGTACAGCAAATGAAAGTTGATGGTACTAGTTTCCTAGGGTTGCCACAATACAGTAGCACAAGGTAGGTGTCCCAAAATAACAAAATTTTACTGTCCCACCATTCTAGAGGCCATAAGTCTAAGTTCAAGGTGTCAACAGTGTAATGCTCCCTCTGTAGCGTGTTTGTTTGCTAGGATTGCTATAGCCAAGTACCACAGGTAGCTTAGGAACAGAAATTAATTTCCTTATAATTCTGTAAGCTAGATTCTGAGATTTATAACTTTGAGATCTCAGCTACAGTTCTCAGATCAAGGGTTGTTTTATCCTGAAGCCACCTTTCTTGTTTTGCAGGTGGCTGTCTTCTCTCTGAATTGTATGGATCCAGATTTCTTCATTTTATAAGTACAGTGGTTATATTGGATGAAGCCCACTTTAATATCTCATTTTAATTTAACTAGCTATATGAAGCCCAATCTCCAAATGCAGTCATAATTCAGTACTGAGGCTTAGAGCTTCAGCATAAGAATTTGAGGGACACACAGTCAATCTGTAACCAGGAGGTACCTCCTTAAATTCTGATGGCTTTCTAGCAAGCTTGGTGTTCTTGGCTCATGCGTGCATCTCTGGCTGTCCATCTTCATGTGCCCTCTCCCTTTGTTCTTCACATGGTTTTCACCTGTGGGCATTTATTGGTGGCTCAAGTTCCCCATTTCTATAATGACTCCAGTCATATCAGACAAGGGCTGATGCCAATTGATTACTTCTGTAAAGACGCTATTGCCAAAGGTCCTGTTCTGAAGTACTGGGTCTCAGGATGTATCCTCTCTTTTGGGAGGATCATAATGCAATCCATAATAGTGGTTATACTGATTCAATTCCCTTTGGAATGCACAGAAAGCTTACACTCTGATGGCATGCTTAAAGTCAGTCTGCTCTTCCTCAAGTGGCTCATTGTCACTAAATTAGTCAGGATTCTGTACTTGGTTCATTTACTAATTGATATTTAAAATCAGAGAATCAAATAAAAAAGATTTAAAAGACAATCTCAATAATTAAAAATAATAGTTGTAAATATTACTTGAGCATTCCTGCATTTATTAATTACCCAAGCCTACTCCAAATTCAGATTATAGTTAATTCCCTTCTCTAAATGATGCAAAACTGTATATTAAGGTAAATATAGAGTATCTTTGATTGTGTTTGTAATTTGTGCTGGTCAGAATCTTCACTGAAAGCAGTATCACATTCAAATTAAGATCACTTGGTGGTGGGGCTGGGGATTTAGCTCAGCGGCAAAAGCGCCTGCCTGGCAAGCGCAAGGTCGTGAGTTCGGTTCCCAGTACCGGAGAAAAACCAAAAAAAAAAAAAAAAAAAAAAAAGATCACTTGGTGGTGATTTAATAAAAGATAATTTACAAAGGTGTGGGTTTGTTGTCCTGCGATAATGATAGAAATGTCAACATTCCTACATCTTTTATTCTCTTTTTAATTTTATTATTGTATTTTTATTTGTACACGTTCGTAGTACATAATGATTAGATTTACCTTGGGGAATTTGTACATGTCCACAGCACATCTTAATTCTTTTCTGTCCTTTTCTTCCAATAGCTCCCTCATTCCTCCCATTCTGTATCCCCTTCCCATTTGTAAAAGCTCTCTTTCCATTTTATTCTGTGATTCTTTTTTTATTCTCTTTTTAAAAACTCCTTTTGCATTCTTTCTCTTACCTGCTCCAGTTTTTGTTCTCCTTTCCATTTGAAAAAAAGATCTTCCTACTTCCTATTATCTACACTTCGCTTTCTATTTATATTTTGGATTTCTTGTATAAGATAAATTATGCTGTCTTTAAATGTCTGTGTCTGATTTATTTCATCTGACCTTATGGTCTTGAGGTGCATCCATTTACCCACAAATGCCTTGAGTTTATCCTTCTTTAGAGCAGAGTAGTATTTCTTCAACACCTCTACATCTTAACGAAGTAGACAAAGGGTGCAGTTGCAGAAGTCAGAAGATGAAAGTAGCAATGATATTTTGATTGTGGGATATGTACAGTAATCCCGGTCTTGTTCACCTTGTTCTTTCCTAACTCCTGCTGTGGACTCCATAGTACAAAGAGGCAATGTTAAATGGCAGTGGTGGTAGAAGACATCCTTGTTTCATTCCTGAATTGAGAGGGAAAGCTTTCTGTTCTCTCCATTAGTATGATATTGGCAATTGTTTTGTCATAGATGGATTTTATCAAGTTGAGATGAAGACCTTCTATTCCTATTTTCTTTAGTGTTTTTATCATGAATAGATGTTGGATTTTGTCAAATGCTTTTTCTGCATCTGTCGAGATGATTATGTGATTTTTGTCCTTGCTTCTATTTCTGTGGTGTGTCACATTTATTGATTTGCATATGCTGAACTGTCCTTGCACCCTGGGATGATGGTTCCAGTCCCACTTGGTCATGATGTATGATCTCTTTTATGGTTTGCTACATTCTGTTTGAGAGGACCTTATTGAGCATTTTATATCTATGTTCCTTAAAGAGACTGGCCTGTAGTTTTCTTTTTCTGATTGGGTCCTTTTCTAGGACTTCGGGAGTACTGCTTCCCTTTCAATTTTATCAAAGAGTTTGAGGAGTAGTGTCATTAGATCTTCTCTAAAGTTCTTACAGAATTCAGCAGTGAATCTATTGGGACCTGGGATTTTCTTAGTTGGTAGTTTTTTTTTTTTTTATTACTTCTTCAGTTTCACTGGTTTATTCAGGATTTTTGTACCTACTTGGTTCAGCTTTGGTAATTCATATGTATCTAGGAATTTATACATTTCCTCTGAATTTTCCATTTTTTTAGATTGCAGGTTCCCAAGGTAGTACCAATAACTATGTTTAATATAGTTCTCAGAACATTAACTAGAGGAAGAAGACAAGAGAAAAAAACAAAAGGTATATGAATAGGGAAGGAAGATGCTAAATTATTATCTGCTGATGACATGATCCTCTACATAGAAGGTCCTCAAATTCTCAGAACTCGACCAAATACTCCTGGAATTGATATGGAATACATTGTAAGATTTACAGCATAACTGACAGAAAATATTGGGCCAAGGATGTAGCTCAGCAGCACAAGCGCCTGCCTGGCAAGCGCAAGGTCCTGAGTTTGATTCCCAGTACCAAAAAAAAAAAAAAAAAAAAAAAAAAAAAGAAAAAAAAGGAAAATATCTAGATACTAATAATGTTTTTTCTGATGAAGGAAACTAAGTCATATTCCCCCATATAAAGCCCATTATCCAGCCGCTTACAGAATTATAACACACAAAACTCTGTATGTTGTTGATTTAAAAAAATTAAAAACAGAAAGTAACAATGTGGGAGTAGAAGTCAGACAAAAACTGTATTTCAGTCATGAATCTTTTGTTTCCTTACTGTATCTCAGCCTCACGGACGGCCTCTGCCCATCTTCACGTTAAAAACATGACCACATGAGGCAGTTCATGGATGAAATGCAGAGGAAGACAGATTTTACTTTGGATTCTGAAATTTCCTGTTGTCTTTTGGCATTGTTTTGTACAGAAAAATCAGAAATTAGCCAATTTGCCCTCCATGCTACCTTTTTTTTTATTTGAAAAACAAAGGACTATATATACAACCACACATACATGCGATAAGAATAAAAGATATATCCATAATTTGCACATTAAGCTTTGGAAACACATCTCCTTGAGGTTGCTATAGAGTTTAAATAGACAATGCAGTAATTCTATGCATAAGTTGAATTTATTAATGTAATATAGATGTAAACATAATAGAAGTTAATTTAATACCTCATGATCTTTTCCTATGCCTGTGTGTATATTCATGCACATGCTTTTGCATTTCTTTCAAAAATCAGAACAGGCACTATCTACTGATCATCTAGTTGTTTCTTTTAAACTAACAAATTTCATAAACTTTTATTTTATATCATTTTATAGAGCTATTCTTGTCAAATACTCACAATAAAAGAAAAAAGTCACTTAAATCCTATTTTTCTGTTACATAGGTGTAATCAGATTTTTCCCATACACTTTTTAAGCAGCCCAGACATTAGATTTGTATAACATTGAAACAATGGCATTGTGTGTGCAGGTATGTGTGGGGGGGTGGGGGGGTGATATTGGAGATCAAACCAAGCATCCCACCCATGCTAGGGAAGCCTTCTACTACTGAGCTATACCTTCAGCCCCCAGACAATTATTTTTTCATATAAACATGTTATTTGTTCATATAAAATGGTTTGCTTATTGTTACTTTAAAATTAATAGGTGCATAATTTAAAATGTCTTAGTTTTAGCTTCCTATAGGGGAAGTAAAGATACATACAACTCATATAAAAAAGCCTTGTGTGGAATCTTCCATAACGTTTTAAATTGTGAAGGGATGCTGAGACTAAAAATTTTGAGAACTATTGTCATGCAATATTCAGTTTATTTTTTAGTAGGCAAATTTACATTTATTGCTGTGGTGGTCCAGTAGCCCCCTGTGATTTTTTTTTCTGAGTCTTATACACACATATTATTCTGCTCTGCTCTCCTTAGAAAGATACTTTAGAAGAAAGTAATGATTAAAAATGGAACAGTCAATTTAGAAAAAAGGTAGGCATAACTTGTTTCAAATATATGTCATCATTTTCCTAAATGTACTTGGTATTATACTTTCTAAACTTAGATAGGAATTCCTAATGGAACAATAAAATGACTCAAGAGAAAAATTACTTGATATAACTCAAATTCTATAAATTGATATTGACTTGTGAGGATTTTAGAACTAGAATTTATTTTTTCTGTGTACTTAATGATGGCTAAAATAAAATAAAAATGCTTTTATTGATTGCTACAGATTATTCTGTTGCAAAAAGTTACTGTCATCCTCATTATAATTATTAATCAGTGTATGAGAAGTCAGTACAACTTTATTCTTTCACTCTTTTTCCTTTCAAAGAAATGGGAAGAGTGCAAAAGTAGTTTGTGTTTACAAATGGCCTCTTTACCCAGAGAATATCAAACTCTTAAATGATAACAAGAAAGACAAAAGTGCCCGCTCCACACCTCACATCCACTGCGCTCATGAGTTGTATCACCTTACACAAAGTTTTCAGTCCTCTGGCCAGGGACCCTGCATGTGTCTAGCTGAGGCTGCAGGGTAAGATATTAGACCCATCTTTCCACTCCTGTGACACAATGTTAAATAAAAGCTATGATAAGGGTCTAGTGCAGTCATGGCCAACCTATGCACACATGTGCAGCTGGCTCTCTGTCACTGAAAGCTCTAAAAAGTACACTCTCCTGGTCTACTGCCTGTGTTTTATAGGACACAGGAACCAGAGAGCCACTTACAAAAAGCAAGAAAAATAAGATTCATTTCAGATAAAACTTTTTTATTTGCTTGTTTTTAAGTAATCCTCTTTATTAAAACCAAGTATTAGAAACTTTCAAGTGAATTATGCTTGGGTAGAGTTGGAAGAAAAAGGTGTGTTCTTGTCCTGGTTCTCTCTCTTCCTGATGATGGAAATTGTAAAATTTAATTAAAGCACTTGGAGATAATTATGCCACTCATTTTTTACTTTGGAGAATAAAACAGTCAAAGTTTAGGTGACAATAGGTCAGAAACAAAGCTCCAGGGCTGCACACCCCCTGCTTTAGGCTAGTGTGTTTCCACTGTAGCAGTCTACTGCAGCTCACTCCCTGGTCCTGCTGTGCGGAGCAGCGAGGGGCGCTGGCGGGTGATGAGCTGGGAAAGTGCCTTGTGAGACTCGAGTGGCTGATCTGCTACTTCTATCCGTAACCGTTTCACATGGGACAAAGAAGAATAAAAAGAAAGACTGTTCTGTGCAAATGAAAGTGAGCATTTGAATACCTCTTCTCCAAATAAACCTTAAGGAAATATTTTTACTTCCCAACTGGTGGGAAAGATATCTTTGAGGTGCTGTTTCAGCTGTTGCTGACAGTGATTTACCAGATTGAAGTAAGGTGGGAAAATGTGCTTTTCATTGCATTATCCAGGCATTTAACTTTGGAGTCAGTGGGACTATGTAGAAAAAAAATACAAACTCTTCCTGGTATTGCAGGGCATGTGCTCTCATTTTATACTTCTCAATTAAAATAAAAAGTAAAAATGCTAGTGCTTGTGTTCATCCAGTGTTAACACTGCACCTTCCTAGATAAAAATGAGGAAATGAGATTATTAATGTTTTTTAAAAAGTAAGATAGTGACAGATACATTGTGCTTTTGCTCATATGGACTTTGTACCTATTTTTCCATTTATGTACTTCTTAAATATTAAAAAGATGTTAAAAGTAGAGAGTCAAGCTTAGTAGTTATGGATGAAAATAGATGTTTTGAAGTAGGAATGAAATGTCCATTCAAACTCCAATCACCATTTTGTTTCTGCTATACTAATTTAGATTCAAATTGATAGAGGAGAAATGTCACTCACTTTTTAGTGATTTTATTAGGATTCACAAAATAAAACTTTTTGATGGTAAATCTTATTTCAGAGTGATGAGTACTTTAAAGTTAACTTCATTCTATTCTTGAAAGTATTTCTTTGGTCACTTTGTCATCTTGTCAGAAGTCTACAAATAATAACTAAAAATGATCATCCGATCCAATAATATAATTAGCTGAGTTATTTGGGCCATTTATTTGACTGTGACTTGGCCACTGTGTTTTACTGAACTCATTTCTGTGGTATTTGTTCATGTGGCACGTATTGTGCTTGGAGTTAGGATTATCCTAGTGAACAAAACCAGGCCACATCTCTCTTTCCCCCGCAAAACTGTACTTTGTTTGCTGGAAGGTGCCCCTCTGTTTCTGCTCACTATGATAAGGAAAAATATCTGGCTAGAGACTGGAGGAATGAGCAGGACCTGTCCACATAGACAGCAGAGAAAACATGCTTTTGGATTAGAAGGAAGCCTATGAAAAAGGCATGTGGGGGAAAGGAGCATGCTCATCTGAGGAACTAAAGATCCACATGGCTAAAGTGAGGAGATGCTCACCGGGGACGAGTGTGAGGCACAAAGTATTAGAGGGCTGCCGTGATAACCCAAAGGAAGGTGGTGTTGGTCTGAGCAAAGCTGGTAATGAGGATGAAAAGAAAGAAACAGAGCAGGATGAAGTGCATTGTAATTGACTAGATGAGATTTGAGCAGGGAAATGGCAGGAATCAAGAATAAAACACAGTTGGGCAGCAAGACAGATGGTGCTGCCCTTTGCGGAACTTGAGAAGCTCGGGAGCCCTGAGACACCTGTGAGACAGTAGCTGGGTAAGAGTATGAGCCTGAAGCTCAGGAGATCTTCAGCTGGGCCTGGAGGAGCAGGTTTGACAGGCAGTAGCGCTTTGATGCTGTGATATATATATTCTACTTGCTTTTTTGGATGTACCTTTCACCCTCCTGCATTCTTGTTCTCATTCCAAGAGGCTCACCTCTGTGTGTTCCAGTCAAATTTCCATGCCCTTTGTCTTCTGATTAGGTTCTGCCAAAAGGAAACCCTGATAAGACTGTGAAGGGCCTGAGAGTTCACTGTTCTTGAAAGAACAAAGATTCGCTCACAACAATACAATAGATACTACAGAATACATGGGGTTCCTATTCAGAAATAAAGAACCACATTGCTTTCAGCAACAGTAGTACCTAGAATATCTGTTTTTTCTTGGCTCCATTCCCCAGCCCTGGTGTTTGCAAGACAGTGTGAAGAAGACCAGGTGACACCTGCCCTGGAGAAGAGCCCTTAACTAAACAACTGAATGGTAGAGGAGCAGTAAATATGCTTGTCTTTGGCTCAGCTAGGATATGCCTGTCTTTATCTCCCAAGATCATCTGCAGCATTCTTGAAAAAATTAAAACCAAAGCAGCATTGTCTTGACTTTTTTTTAATATTTTACTTTTTTATTTTAAAGAAAATAGTACAAAAAAAGAACAATAACAAAATACAAACAACACAAAGCAAGGCATAAAAATGATACAGGGTTTCAAACCAAATGATAGAGATTAACAGTGGTTGTTATATTACATATTGTTGTCTTCAACGAAGTTGCACAAATTACCACATGTAAAAATAGAAGATCGATCAAATCACTAAAGGGAATAAGAGAATAATAATTGAAAAGAACATCGGAGACAATACATAGTGTCACTAGGCAGGATTGTAGGAACTCACCAATGAATACTACATTACAAATGGTTGTTGTCACATAAATTGCTCAGATTACCGTATACAAACATGAAAAATTGGTCAAAATATTAAGAAAAAACTTTTAAACATTGACTGTTCCCCTCAACAAACCATCAGACACCAAAAGTACAGTTATGCCACCAATCCATAATATATAAAATGCCTTAGTACTTTCTTTTTCTTCTTTCCCTTATCCCAGTTGTTCCTTCCTTTTAGCCATTTCTTTCCCTTTCTTATTATGTATTGTACATTTTGGGTTTTATTTACTCTTTCATGTTCTTACACCAGGTAGACAATATAATGTTTATACATGTGGGCCCAATTTATTTCACTTGAGTTTGGTCTCTAGTTGCATCCATTTACCTATAAGAGCCTTGATTTTACCTTTTTTTTATAGTTGAGTAATACTTCCTTGTATAGAAATACCACAGCTTTTTTAATCCATTTCCCTTTTTATGGGCATTTGGGTTGTTTCCAAGATTTAGCTATGACAGGGCTACTGTGATAAAATCAGCATGGTACTGGCAAAAAAAAAAAAAACAGACCTGAAGATCAATGGAACAGGTTAGAAGATGCAGACACAGCTACAAACACACTCAGCCCCCTAATTTTTGACAAAGGGACCAAACATGTTCACTGGAAGAAAGATAGCCTCTTTAACAAATGGTGCTGGAAACATTGGCTTTCCACATGCCAAAGACTAAAACTAGATCCATGTCTATCACCATGCACTTATCTTGACTTTTAAGGTCTACAGAAATACAAAACTCAAGAGAATTTCTCTTACTAATCTTCAGGAAGAGATCAAAAGGGGGAAAAAAGAGTGAGGCCATTTCACTCCCCAGGAAGTTGCCTAGGTCTGGTTGTGTCCTTCAGTAAAAGGATTTTCTCAAAATAATTTTCTGCCCAACCTTTCCTAAATTTCAGTCATTACTCCTTCTTAGTCCAGGGAGGCTAGGGATTGTGTCAGTTCCTGCTTTTCCCTAGCCCCCATTATGACATGATCAAGTGAAGTTCCCTCATATCCTATCTACCTTTTACACAGCATTTTTTTTAGATAAAGTCTTCATGGTTTACCTAATCTGAGTGTCCCATCTGTCCCTTGGTGGGATCCAGAATGGTACTAGGTCTCTGGGTTGCGAGAGTAGATGAGATGGCAATGAAAGACAAAGATTAACGGGCAGCAAAGATGGTTGTTGTGGTTTGCATGTAGATGCCCCCACCCAGAGACTCAGGTGCTCATAGATGGAGAATCTTGAAGGTGGATGGCTTAGGGTATGATACTGAGATTAAGGGTGTGTTTTGGGATTAAGGGCTGGATAAGGTGGGGGCATCCTGGATATGGTTGGCACCACCCAAAAGGCTGGTAGCCTGGATGAGCAAAGAGGGAGACGTAGGCTTACTGTTGCTGGTAGTTGCTGCTTGCTGCTTCCTGGTTTTCCACAGACCATTTCTCCTCTTCAGTGCCCCTCTGCCATGCCACCCTGCCTTGGAACCAGCCAAATATGGACTGAACCCTCTATAAATTGTGAGTTGAAATAAACCTTTTCTCCTTTAATTTTGGGTATCAGGTATTTGTCTCAGTAACAAGAAAAGTAACTAAGACAGCAGTCAGAAGAAGACCCCGAGAACTGCCAGTATTGTAGCGTGGCAGAGGAACACAAGCCCATGCGAAAGACTGCAATGGTCACACTTGTTTGGCTTTTAGATTCTGTAACATAGTCTTTATCTTGAGAATTCTGACTCTGAAGCCACTCTAAAGCTTTATGTGGGATGGAGGAGGTGTGTGATGAAATGTGGGTGGCCTTAACGACAATCAGCAAGTTGGAAATACATAGTACATGTACAACGACAGGCTCAGAAATCTGATTTTTGTTAGCACATCACAAGTATCTCTGCTTCCAAAAATGCTGGCAATGCCAATTTACTTATTTTTAGTGAGAAACATAGTCATCCAAGTGGAATATGTAAATCTGTACAATACACTTGTAAGCATGTTTGAAAGTTGCTTTTTTTGGTTGCTTTTAAACAAGAGATTTCCTAAGGCAGCTAACTGTACTTGTTTGGATTTTATTTGAACATAATATCTGTATATCACTTTTATTTCTCTATTTCTGATTTTATAAGAGTTCATTTAGCTGTGTTATTGTGACTGTACAGATTATAACTGTCTTCTTCCATGTGACAGTAGAGATATTTTTCTCCAGGGAATATATCCATACATTGCTCTAATATCTATTTTTGTGATGTGCACTATTTATTTCTTTTCCTCTCCTCTCCCCTTCAGCCAGAACACTAGAGGGTTTATCTCCTCTTTCTCTTTTGGGTGATCCTGTTAATAGAGGGGTAGGGTGTTTGTCCTCTCAAACACAATTTAGTGTGGATAAGAAATAATAGATACAAAGGCTAAAGGTGAAGTAGTATATAAAGTAGTTCACAAAATAATTAATAGAGGCAAGTGGTTGGCGAATGGTTGCTATTATTATAAAAGGAATGATTAGAAGATATTGTGTCTTAATTACTTTCTTATCACTGAGGCACAGTTGCCCCAACACTCACAGTTTAAAGGAGGAAAGGTTTATCTAGCTTACCATTTATAGAGATTTCAGTCCATAGTTTCCTGCTCCAAGGCAGATGGGCATGGTAGAGGAGAGCTGCTCATGCTATGGCAGGCAGGAAGCAGAGAAAGATCAAGGGAGGGGAATACACCTTCCCAGGACACGCCCCAGTGACCCACCTCCTTGGACCAGGATTTGCCTTCTGACATCACATGTAGATATACATTCATCAGTAGACTCGTGCACTGACGGGAATTGCACCCCATGATCCAATTACCTCCCCAAAGCCCCACCTATGAGCACACAGGCTTTGGGTGGCCATGTAGATTTAAATCATGACATGTGATATCATTTTAGAGTTGGATTGTTAGCTAAGCGTTATTTTCTCTCCCTCTTATTTAGTATGCTTTACATTAGTGATGGCTTAAAATATGGAAACCAGAAGAAGACCTTTTCATTAATCAAGATGTAGGGAAGTGGCATTGGTCCTTCTTTGAAACTTAGGAGATGAGCCGGATTGTCAGACTGAGTGAATGTCTAAATTTCATTGAATTATACTATGTTTTATAAGAAGAACTATAAAAGTATTCAGCATACCTGGGTGTTACTCCTCAGTGAGATATAGTATAATAAGTCCACCTTGCAAGTAAGATATATTTAGAACATATTAGTGGACTGAAAATCCCCATTAGTCATAAAATCTGTTTTTAATGTGCATCTCTGATACCAGGATGACCAAAAACTAAATAAAGAAGTACTTATACCATGCAGTATTAAAAGAACTAATACCTGCTTTAACCAGATTAGTAACATTTATATTTATCATAATCATAAATAATTTAGACTTATCTTTCCATTTTAATATTAAATCCAAATGCTACATAGAGTGATGTTAAGAACATGACAGAATAAGAGACCACTGACTTTTCCTCAACACATAGATACACCGAATCAACATCCCCACAGATTAATTCCTTCTCAGCTAAAGTTAGAAATGAAGTGAGAGACTCTTTTGCATTGGGCCACTAAAAAATACATACATGAAAAGGGAGGCAAAGTAGAGACATAGAAGGTATGATATCCAGTTAATGGTTAATTCTTTTTAATTAAAAAAGACACATTGCCATTAATCCCCTTCAAAATTACTCTCACTTCAACCACGCTTATCCCATCATTCTTGCCACTTTCTGTAGCAGTTCTAGAAGTCTTATTTTGTGGGTGTCTTTAGTTGCACTGTCATGGCTGCCTTGATGTCATGAATCAATTCAACATATTTATTTTTCATGATAATTTGGACTTTGGGAAGAGCTAGATGTTGCTCAGTGCCTGATTTGGTGAATAAGTTAGATGAATGCATAGTTTAATGTTTTTACTTGCTTTTCTGTTGGATGACACTTGGTTGCCTTGTTCGCTATAGTTTTGATCACACTTCATAAAGACACTCATGAAAGGAAGTTCAAAACTGCTTCAGAAAGTGGCAGGAACTATAGAATAAGCGTGTTAAAATGAAGAAGGGTATTTTGAGAGGGATTAATGGCAAGGTGTCTTCTACTGTAATACATTTTATTTCCATATTCACCATATCCTTTGACCACACCTCATACCTGGACACTAGATATGACCCTGCCTTGTACGCCATGGCATACAATTAGGAAGGAATCCCCAAAGCCAGCATCTGTCGAAGAAAAAATATTAGTGCCCTAACTCTAAAGTTCTCCAATTTAGTTCTCAATTCACCAGTTCTGGGAATGGTGGAAATTAGACCTACAGACATCTGTCTAGAACCACAGGGGAAAATAAAGCTGTGGTTTTATTTCTATACACAAGTACTTGGATAATACCTTTAGGAATCAAGGTAGAGAGGGGCTACAAATCAAATATTCTAGTTTCCTTCTGGAAAAGATTTGTTAGAACACTCAGCCAACTATTTCTGCAACAGCCACCTTTCTTCCTCTCTTACAAAGAAATGACTGGGCTAGCAAATAGTGAATTTAAGGCTGAGTAAGGTGTCAGCACTCCCTGACCCCTAGGTCCCCAGCTCCTGGAGGGAGTCTGTTCACACGTCATGTACCCAGTTTTAGTCTCCTCCCTGAGGACTACATCCTAAACCTCCTGGCTCTTAGGACAGCATGAAGTGAGCTCACGAATCTCCCTAGATTAAAGCATAAATATGTGATTTCAAACAAGCATGCAAATTCTTCATGCAGCTATCTCCTGTGAACAGTGCCCTGAAGGAGATAAAAGAATAGCCTGCTATGCCTCCCTAGAGAGGCTTCCTTCATTTTTTCCCAGTGGCTACTTGTCTGCCTGGCTTCCAAGTAATTTGCTTTGGAGAGTTAATGGCAGAAAAGCGTGGAGCTGCTTGCAGGCTAAGCAGGAACTTGGTATTTACTAATTTCTTTCCCTTCTTGTCCCTAGGAAAACCCCATGCCTATCAGCTCCTCCTGGAAGGATCTTTTTTTTCATGACTTGATTATTCTAAATTCTCCATCCCCTACCCAAGGCACTATTTTCCTAAATACCTAGCTGTGGGAGTTGGTGGGGCTCAGCAATGCTGTGTTTTAGTCTACGTAGAACACTGAAAATAAAGGGAAGACATACAGTGGGACTTGCTGAAGCCTGAACATGAGGGCAAGCATGTGCCACAGGTCATCTCCCTGGCTTAGTGCAGGCAAAGTGGAAGGTAAATATCTGCAAGGCCTAGGCATTACTTGCATGTAAAGTACACATCTAAGATCCCAGCCTTCCTAGACAATTGCGGGAGGTCTGACATCCATAGTGGCTATCTTGGAGTACTGACAAAATGTGTCACTTACTTATCTTCTAGGGATTCCCAAAGACAGAGATAGTAGTGTCACACAGATCCGAGAAGTACACTAAAATCTGCTGGATAGGTTTGTAAGATCTCTTCTTACACAAAGCCATTCTGACGAGGTTTGCAGGCACAGTTGTCTTATCTAATCCACAGAAACCAATGCAGAGAGTCAAGAAAAATGAAAAAAAAAATGGGGAAATGTGTTCCAAAGAAAAGGATAAGAAAATTCCAGACACTGACCCAAGTGAAATGGATATATGTCATTTATTCTATACAGAATTGAAAAAATGCTCATAAAAATGCTCATGTAGCCCAAGAAAACAATATAAGAACAAAGAACTTTGGTAAATTGATAAACAGCATAAAATGTACCAAGTAAAAACCATATTTCTGAAGAATACTATAACTGATCTGAAAGGGTGCAATAGAGGAGTTTGACAACAGCCTAGATCAAGTAAAACAAAATTATTAAACTTGTACATAGATCCCTGGAAATCATCCAGTGTAAGAAGCAAAGGGAATAAAATAAATGAAACAGAATGAAGATAGCTTAAGGGATTTACCTGGTGCTGCTGAATGGAACAGTCATTATCAGTGTGTCAAAGGGGAAGGGAAGAAAAGGACAGAAACGTGTATCTCAGGAAATAATAGCAGAGAACTTCCCAGCCCTGGGGAAGGAAGTAAAAATTCAGATCCAGGAAATCCAAATTATATAAAATAAGATGAATTCCAAAAGACCCTCACCAAGTATCTTAGCCCAGTTTCTGTCACTAAAAACAGTATCACAGAAAACAGGCTTATTTTGGCTCGGTTTTCTGGCTGACCTTAGGCTGAAGGGTCACATCTGGCAATGGTCTGCTTGCTGTTAGAGTTCTGAGGTTGCACGGAGCATCGCATGGTGTGAGAGTAGGAGCACAGATTTGCTCTCCAACCTCTTAGTCATCGGTATTGTATCATGGGGTCTCCACCCTGATGACCTTGACTTATTTTAGCTCCTCTCAAAGGCCTCTGCTAAACACCTCCTACCCTCTTAATATCTCACAAAGGGGATGAAATTTCAACCTGCGTTTTTAACAGGACAAACAGAAGGGAACTTCAATAAGATTGTCAGTGGGATTTCAGCACAAACATCTTAGGCCAGAAGGAAGTGGAATTGTATATTTAGAAACCAGAAAGAAAAAACAACCAAGAGTAATACATCCAGATATATTTTTTAAAAGTACATAAATATTTTCTCAAAAAATATTGAAGAAGAGTATTGTCACCAGACCTGTCTTGCATGAAATATAAAGGCAATTCTTCAAGCTGAAGGAAATGACTTTAATTAGTACATGAGAATATTTACAAGTATAAAACTCACTGCCAAAAATAAGTGCACTTTCACATTCAAAACATGACTACTATAATGGTGCCACATAAATCAAATGCATCTCTAGTATAAAGTTTAGACAAAATGACTACAATTGCTAAACATACTATAAAGAATGTTATAAAAGATACAAAGTATGACAGAAAACATAAAAATTTGGGGACAGGGCAGCAAAGGGCATAGTTTATTTCCTGAGATTTAAATTAAGTTATCAGTCTCAAATGGCATGTTATGAGATTTTTAGTAAGCCTCAGGGTAACCACACCACAAAAGCCTATGGTAGTAGATACACAACAGATTAAAAGGAAAATCATTATGTATTATAAGAACATAATAATAAAAATAAAACCAAGAAATTTTAAAACTAAATGGAACTATAGAACATTGTTCTTGACAGTAATTCTTGGATGTGATCTCAAAAGCACAGGCTACAGAAGCAAAAGTATATAAGCGGGATTTATAAATCTAAAAAAACTGTAAGTCTGACAAATCATAAATTGTTCATCTTCGCAATATTCTTCACAAGGGATAAGTATTACTTATTTAGGCTTGCTACTGTTAGACTCCCTTGCAGTATTATTGAAGACAACCTAAAAATATTTATAATTGTGTTTATACTTTCTTGGTGTTTTATTTAGTAGACAGTAACTGTTTATTAGCCTCAGTTTAAGTGCACTGGCACATGATGCGTTGTGAGCTACTGCACTGCGTCTCACAGAGATTTATTCCTTGTTCTCCCATTTGCTAAAATTATGCCAAATATTTCTAGTCATATTTTAAAATATGGCCACTACAATGAGGAATTATGACCTTGTACAGCACTCACTCGTATGTGTATCGGAGTGTGTGTGTGTATCTGTGTGTATCTGTGAATGTAGATGTCCACTTCCTGTTGGAACTTTGGTCACTTGGGTCAGAAGACACGGGTAACCCAGAACCAAGAGGTGGAACGCTGTACTTTTCTCTTACATAATTCTAAGCCCACATGCAGGAGTAAGAGCCAGAGTGGGAGAGCTAGTACAGAGCATACGAAAAACTACCAAATTTTCCTATGGAAAAAAGACGTTCTGGCTGCAAAGGATGAAGCAGAAATAAACAGGAGAAATGAGTGGATATATTCTGAGTGGATTAAATCCTAGATCTTTCCTTTTCTCTGCACTTGAGTAGTGATAGGAAGAATACCAGACAGCCATTACCACGTGTATCATTTTTAACACACTCTCACCTAGTTTCGTGGTCACCCCATCAATGAAAAATGAAATGGGAAGAGATAACGGGCAAGGACATAGATGTTCTCTTTTTTCCTATTCTGTGGACAGTTGGGCTAAGTTAGAAAAACTTGATAAGATTCCAGGTAACTGGTGTTCCTTTAGAACCATTGCCTAATGTGATCAGTTGTTTCTGATAAGATAGTAATTTTTATCAGTATGAAATAAGAATGTAGTTTATGCTTCTTTATTAATAACCAACAGCTTAATGAATAACTTGCATTATTTTGGATTGTCTGGATGTACGCATTTTTTCTTGTCAATGAAAGGTGATTATTTTTCATTGCTACTTCACATGTTATATTATCATTTACTGGGAAAAATCTCCAAGATTATTGATTATATTATTTAATAACTGTAAAAAATCTTTGGTTGGATTTCCATGTTCTTAATCTGAAAGCATCAAGTTTTGGTAATTTTCTTCATCACTTAATTAACTTATGGAGTGGTCACATCATTCATTTACCTAGTAAAACCTCTTTATTAACTAAATTATTTTGAAGTGTTCACCAAAAACCTACTTTTTATATAGTTAGATCTTTTATGGGTTTATTGAAAAATTTTATTTTTATTTTATTTCAGTTTACTTGTACAAATTAGGTCTACATAATGACCATATTCATGACAGGGAATTTGTACCTATACGTGATGTATCTTGATTCCTCTTTTCTTTGCCATTCCCATCCCCTCCTTTCAAACTCCTTTCCCCTCCCTGTTTACAAGACTCTGTTTTCATTTTATCCTTTTTCCTTACTTTTTTCTTTCCCTTCCTTTCTTTCCCCTCCCCATCCCTAGTTCTCTTTTCCTCTTGAACAGTTTCTTTCTATTTCACATCTGTTGTATATTTTTGTTCTCATTTACATTTTCAGTTTCTCACAAAAAGAGAGAATGTGATATTTACTCAAGTGTGTCCGATTGAGTTCACTTATGATTATAGTCTCCAGGTCCATCCATTTAACTAAAAATGTTTCATTTTATCCTATTTGGCTGAGTAATACTCCATTATATAAAAAACCACAATTTTTGTCCATTCCTCAGTTGAGGGTCATTTGAGTTCCTTCCAAGATTTAGCCATTACAAACTGTGCACTATAAACACAAGTGTGCGTATATCACTGGGGCATGATGCTTTTAATTCTTCCATGAAGAAATCCAGAAGGGGAATACCTGGGTGATATAGGATCTCTATTCCTAGGAGATTCTAGGAATCTCTGCAATGATTTCCACAGTAGTTGCTTCAGTCTACACTCCGGCCAATAGTGCAGAAGTTTTTCTTTTTTCTAGAGACCAGTCAGGCTTTGTTATTAGTTGTTTTCTTGATCATAGCCATTCTTTCTGGGGTGAGATGAAATCTTAGCATTTAATTTACATTTCTCAAATGACCCTTAATGTTGAACATCTTTTCATGTATTTATTTGCCATTTGTACTTCTGAGAAGTGTCTGTTCATCTTAGATGCCCATTTTTGGATTTTTTTTTTTTAAATTTGGAGGGTCTGATTTTTTTCAATTTTTATATATTTTAGATATCAGTCCTTTGAAGAACAGCAGGCATAAAATTTTTTTGCGCTCTATGGGTTGTCTGTTTACTTTGTGATTTCTTTTGCTGTGCAAAAGCTTTTTAATAAGATGAGATTCCAGTTGTTGATTCTTTGTGATAATTTCTGAGCAATATGGGTTGTGTTCATGAAGACTTTGCCTATACCTATTCTACCTATTCTCTCTTCCAGCAGATTTAGTGTTTCTGTTTTAATATTTAGATCTTTGATCCATTTTGATTTTAGTTTAGTGTGTAGTGAAAGGTATGTGTCAAGTGTCAGTCTCGGCATGTTGAAAGTCGATTTTTCAAGGAACATTTATTAAAGAGGCTATAGTTCTTCTAATAAATATGTTTGGCATCTTTGTCAAAGATAAGGTGGCTGAGTGTGTCTGAAATTATTTTGGCATCTTTTTTTTTTTTTTTTTTGTCTTTTCTTCCGGTACCAGGAATTGAACTCACGACCTTGCACTTGCCAGGCAGGCGCTTTTGCCGCTGAGCTAAACCCCCAGCCCCTATATTTTGGCATCTTTTAATGTGTTTCACTGATCCTCAGGTCTGGTTTGTTGGTTTTCTTTTTTTGACAGTACCAATCTGTTTTTATCAAAGTAGCTCTAGAGTATAATTTCTTTTTTTTTTTTTCTTTCTTTTTTTTTTTGGTTTTTCTCCGGTACCGGGAACTGAACTCACGACCTTGCGCTTGCCAGGCAGGCGCTTTGCCGCTGAGCTAAATCCCCAGCCCCTCTATAGTATAATTTCAAGTCAGAGATTGTGATGCCTCCTGCTTAGCCTTCGTTGCCCAGAATTGGTTTGGTATTTTATGTCTCTCTTGGTTTCAAATGGATTTTAGGAATGTTTTCTCTAGTTCAGTGAGGCATGATAATGGTATTTTGATTGGGATTGTATTAAATCTGTATAGCAATTTTGCAAGTATGGCCATTTTCACTATGTGATTCTTTCTATCAAGAGCAAGGCATATCTCTCCACTTTCTGATATCCTGTTTGATGTCCTTTTTTCAGTGTACTGTAGTTTTCAGTGTAGAGATCTTTTACTTTCTTTGTTTGTATTTCATTTTTTGGATGCTACTGTGAAGGGTATTATTTCCCTAAACTCTCTTTCTCAGTGAGTTTGTTATTTGTGCACAGGAAAGTTATTGAGTTTTGAGTGTTGACTTTTTATCCAGCTAATCTACTGAATCTGTTTATTAAATCTAGAAGTTTTTTGGTGAAATTTTTTGGGATTTTCTCTTAGCTATCATGACATTTGGAAATAAAGATAATTTATTCTTTTCCTATCCTTGTTCCTTTTATTTCTTCCTCTGTCTAATTGCTCTGGCTAATGTTTCCAAAATTATATTGAATAGGAGAAATGATAGTGGACACCCTTCTCTTGTTCCTGATTTTAGAGTGAAAGCTTTAAGTTTTTGACCATTTATTATAATGTTGGCTGTTGGTTTGTCATAGATGGCCTTTGTTAGATCAAGATAAAGACCATATATTTTAATTTTTTGTAGGGTTTTTATTATGAATGGATATTGGACTTTATCAAATGCTTTTGTTGTGTCTATTGAAATGATCATGTGATTTTTGTCCTTTGTTCTGTTGATATGGTGTTTTACATTTATTGATTTGTGTATGTTTAGCCATCCCTGCATCGCTGAGATGAGTCCCACTTGGTGATGATGTATAATGTTGTTGATGATTTGCTGCATTCTGTTTGCCAGTATCTTATTGAAGATTGTTGCCTGTATGTTCTTTAGGGATATTGACCTGCAGTTCTCTTTTTTGTTTGGATTCTTCTCTGGTTGTGGTATCAATATAATACTTGCCTCCAAGAATGAGTTTGGGAGTATTTCTTCCCTTTCAATTTCATTAAAGAGTTTGAGGAGCATTAGTTCATTAATGAGTTCATTAAAGAGTTTGAGGAGCATTAGTTCCTCTGTAAATTTCTTTCACAACTCAGCTATATATCTATGAGGACATGGACTTTTCTTTGTAGGTAGGTTTTTAAGTACATTTTCAATTTTATTGACTATTATTGGGTTATTTAGAAGTTTTATATTTTTTAATTTAGTTTTTGTAGTTCAAGTGTATCTAGGAATCTGTCCCTTTCATCTGTGTTTTCCATTTTAGTAGAATAAAGTTTCTCAAATTAGGTATTGAAGTTTTGGATTTCTGCAGGATTTGTTGTGATTTCACACTTTTCATTCTTAACTGCATGAATTTGAGGGGTTTTCCTTATTTTGATAAGGTTGGATAGGGGTTTATCAATTTTATGTAATCATTCAAAGAACCAACTCTTCCTTTAATTTATTTCTTGTATTATTTTCTTAGTCAACATTGCATTAATTTTCCCTCCTATTTTTTGTTCTCACTTTTCTAGAAATTTGAGGTTCGCTATTAGGTTGTTCATTGAGCTTGTTTTGCTTTCCTGATTGGGAATTCATCACTATAAATTCTCTTTTAGGACTGCTTTCATTGTGTCCCATGATTTCTGGTATGTTGAATCGGACTTATCATTTAGTTGTAGATTCTGTTTAGTTTCTTCTTTAATTCTATCTGTGACCATTGCTTGTTCAGTAGTGTTAATTAATTTCCATATATTTAGGTAGTTTTTATGGTTTCTTTTACCATATATTTTCAATGTCATAGCTTTAGGGTCAGATAGTATATGTGGGATAATATCAATTCCTTTGCATTTACTTAAGCATGTTCTATGGTATGTAGTCTAGTTTGGAGAGTGTCTCATATGTCGCTGACAAGAACATGTGTTCTGTTCTTTTGGGGTAAAACTCTCTGTAGACATCTACTAAGTCAATTTGTTCACAGGTTGGTTCAATTCTGATATTTCTTTGTTTATGTTTTGTCTAGTTTATCTATTTATTTATGACAGTGGGGTGTTAATATCCTACATTACAACTGCATTAGTACTTATTTGATTTTTCTTGTCCATTAATATTTGTTTTATATAGTTGGGTGTGCCTGCATTTGGTGCATATATATTTATGATTATTATCTCTTCTTCTTGGAGTTTTCACTTTACAAGAGTGGTGACAGGGGCTGGGGATTTAGCTCAGCGGCAAAGCGCCTGCCTGGCAAG